>NC_057811.1:48360342-48373978 GCF_018294505.1 Triticum aestivum | reverse complement strand
AAGCTAATGTGAGAATAGATTGAATAAAAAAACCATGAAGCTGCTTAGGTTACAGAGAAAAAATAGAAAAAATTCATTAAAGCTCCCTACATCGCACATGATCCATAGATGGATCATGTTTATAGGTATGGATTGGCATGGTTATTGTTCATATAGCCACTAAATGTAATCAGGATTTGTCGTTTCTCACATATGTATCTATGATAGTTAACTTGTTCTTCGACCTCATCTATGTGCTTCACCCATTGCATCATTGGTTCTGTCATTCAACTTTAGTCGGTGTGTGCTTCATCATTTCCATAGATGTGTCGAATTTACATACATTTTGATCTAGTGGATTAAAGTTGTGCTTCTTTGTTTCGTGTAAATGCCTATGGCGTCCCAATGTCGTTCAGTGTGCCACGGCCCCATGCACTCTCTTTGTCTGCCATATTGGTGTCGAGGAGCTATCTTGCTAAGGCAGGAACTCGTCCATGATCAGCCCCGTCAACATGATTCGCCGCCTTTTAGTTTTTATGTCACAAAAAGGATCATAAATTGTTGGCCACATCGAATGGATTTGTTTCTGTGTTAGGTGCTTCTGGATATGACTGTCTTTTTTGCGAAGCAAATGTTCTGTAGATAGAATTTTTCTATTGCACTGACAGATTGTTTCAAAGCACAAAAATATATATGATAATGGGATGGTTTCTTTTTACCGGTCTCAAGAACTGCTCTCATAGTGCAAATTCCGAAGATTAGATGTATGCTTTTGTTACATCAGAAAATATAATTGGTGCTTCCATCCATCATCAAGACCGTTTCTGTAGCACAAAAAAGTGTTTCCACTAGCGAGAAGAGTATCTTAAAAAGTAAAATCATCATTGATTTTACAGATTTTAATTTGTTGGCAGAAACCCTAATTTACCCAAATTGTTTTAAAAAAATGCCACAATTTTTTTTCTAAGAGGAGATCATACACACATGACTCTAGGAAGCAGCAACTAGTTTCCTCAATCAAAAGAAAGAAAGGAAGCCGCATGTGGGAAACAAATCAAAAATTAATGGTGACTAACTTCCTACTAAAAAAACCAGAGACAACGGTGTAACTTTGGGCCGATCCACTGCGCTTTGGGCTGCTGCTGCTTCGACTCCATTAGCTACCCTAGAGGGCTATGTGAAAGTGTAACTTCACTCATACGACAATTTTGGTGGGGGAGTAAGAGAGGTAAACGCAAACCTGCTTGGGTTGCCTGGGATTTGATGACAAGACCAAAGAGTTTGGGTGGCCTTGGTTTCCGGGATATAGAAATTTTTAACCTGGCCTTATTGTCAAGACAAGCATGGAGAATCTTGAATGAACCATCAACTTTAAGTGCTAGAATTCTCAAAGCTGCATATTTCCCAAATTGGTCTATTCTTGAAGCAGACTTGGGGGCTCACCCCTCTCAGGTGTGGCATTCTATTCTAGATGGGAGAGATATTGTCAAGCAAGGAGCAATTAGAAGGATTGGAGATGGTGCTTCAACTAGCATCTGGACACAAAACTGGATACCCAGGACAGGGGTGATGAAACCTATCTCATCACTTGTACCAAATCCTCCACGCTTGGTTTCGGAGCTGATTGACCACTCCACGGCGTCATGGAGGGAGGACTTAATTCATCAGGTGTTCCTTCCGGTTGATGTTGAGGCAATCTTACAAATCCCACTCTGCTCACGGCAAGTTGATGATTTTTGGGCTTGGCAAGAGGATAATAAAGGCCGGTTCTCTGTCCGATCTGCGTATCGTATGGTTCTCAAAACGAAAATCTGCCGCGAGGCGTGGCTGGAAGAAAGAGAGGACCCATCAAATTCGGAGGCTGAATCCAAGGGATGGCTATCACTCTGGAAGACCACAGTACCACTGAAGTTGAGATTTTTTGCTTGGCGTTTAGCACAACATTCACTCCCCACGGGAGATGTGCTTCTTCACCGCAACATGGCAACAACTGGCTCATGTCCTCTCTGTGGAGCGCATGACAATTGGCGCCACGCCTTGCTGGAGTGTACTGCGTCCCGTTGTGTATGGGCTTTGTCAAACGAGGAACTGGTTGAGCATATGACCATGACTACGCAGACAGATGCTAAGCTCTAGCTCTTCTCAATGAGCGAGTCCCTCCCGCCGGATTAGTTTCTGTTGATGACTGTAACTTTATGGGCAATATGGAGCGCTCGCCGGAAGGTGATACATGAGGATATCTATAACACTCCTTTTGCAACTGACAGATTCATCACGTCTTATCTCGCGGACATTGGGTTTGTACAAACGAAGAAGGACAGGCCACTTTCGATGCCGAAAACAAAGCCAAGGTCTTGGATAGCGCCACCACCTGAGCACATGAAGATCAATGTGGATGCAGCTGTTTCCAGGACAGGGAGGTTTGGCGCTGCTAGTGCCATCTGTAGGGATGAAGCAGGAGGTTTTGTGGGAGCATCGTCACTTGTTCTCAACAACATCTTTGATCCCCAGATTCTTGAGACCATAGCAATACGATAAGCTCTAGCTCTTGCTCAAGATCTCTATATCAACAAGATGACCATAGCATCCGACTGCAAGGTGGCCATTGATGCAATCAAGGAGGGGAGTGCTGCAAACTTTGGTGCAATAATCAGAGAAGTTAAAGATACCTCTAGTAATTTTTTCTTCTTGCTTTTTTAGTCATGAGTTTAGGACCTCAAATGAGGAGGCCCATAATCTCGCAAAGTACGCTTTATCCTTAGGGTTTGGCCGCCATGTTTGGTTAGGTCAGCCCGGAGATCTTGTATTCGTCCCTACAAACATTGTGACGCAATAAAGCTTTGTGAGATTCTCAAAAAATGCTACCCTGCCTTGGATAGGGACCGGGACGCGGGAGGGATTACGATTTTCTGTTGGTCTGCCCCCGCGCTTGTGGTGGGGAGATCGGACTGCTGGACATCACGAGTACGGCGAACAAAGGCGGATCGGCTACATCGGGGAGCAAAGGAAAGGGAAAGGTCGAGGACCTCATGAAGGAACTTGCCCTAAGGGAGGACGACCTAGATGATGGTGTCTGAGGAGGAGGATGCGCCGCCAGTGGAATATCTCAGGTGGATGATCTTGGTCGTGTTCATATGGATAAGGGATTCAGCTCTTATTGGTTCTTCCGTAATATGTGGTCTGCGTGGGATCTGGCCAGAAAAGTCAATTAAAAACCCTAGAAGACAACCTCTTTGTCATGCAATTCAATTTCCTGGGGGATTGGGAGAGGGTGACCCAAGGGGGGCCTTGGCACTTCAGAGGTAACCCAATGATCATCACGCCATATGACGGATATACTAAATCATCGACCATAGAGCTATTTAAGTTTGAAATTTGGGCACGAATTATCGACCTCCCAATAGCTTACCATGGAAAGGTGAAGGCTATTGCTTCAAAATTTGGCGAGTTTGTGGACTCGGAACCCTCGTCCTTCGATTTTGAAGGCAACTTCTATAGGGTGAGAGTGCGTATGGATGTGCGCAACCCTCTGAAGAAGGCTACTTCGCTCGTCCGAGGAGGGGAGAGGTAGATTTTTGCAGTAAAATATGAGCGACTACCAGATTGGTGTCAGGTTTGCGGTATGATGGGGCATGAGTTTAAAGAGCACGAACATGGAGTTCATCCTCCCTCGGCCCTGATCTACAAGAACTTGCGAGCGCCAGCGGCTACAGCTTGGGGAACCAGGCGTAGGAGTAACAGGCAGCAAGCAAAAGAACATGACCAGCCGACGGGAAGCGATCTGAAGAATCCTGTGGTAATAATGGAAAAGGAGACGAGCCAACTGACACTAATATGGATGATTCTGACCTGAACCACAAGCGCTCATCTGATGAGGTTGTTGGACAGGACAATCTAACGGTTGGTACTGGAATGGAATTGGTCCTAGTTGCTAGGGATAGCAGCGGGGCGACTGTAGTCCCACCTAGCCCTCCACCAAAACAGGACCCGATGAGATCCAAGACCTCGATGTTGCCTGAGAAGAGCGGCAATGGAGGAGGGAGGAAGGCTCTGCTTAATAGAAAAAATGACCCACAAACGGCGGCCTCCCCGGCGGAGGACCGCCGGACGAAATGAGTCTTTTGTGCTAGAATTGTCGTGGGATTGGCAACACCCCGACAATTCAAGAGCTACGTGCAATCGCGACAAAGTTTGCCCCTAAAGTTATTTGCTTAGTAGAAACTCAAATTAGTAGAGTTCGTGCTGAGAATCTAACAAATACATTAGGTTTTGATAATGCTTATGGTGTTGATCCCACTGGTAGGAGTGGTGGGCTTGTTATGCTTTGGAATAATGAAATAAAATTGGAGTTCTTGGGTTACTCTAAGTTTCATATAGACATGAAAGTTTCAGAACTAGGGGAGAGTCCCTGGAGATTATCTTGCTTCTATGGTGAGGCCCAAACCCGTCTCCGCCATCACATTTGGGACACCATGAAAGATCTGGCAAGTACAAGCACATTACCTTGGATGTGTTTTGGGGATTTTAATGAGGTTTTGGAACCGGAAGAACACAATGGGATAGGCCAGCGGCATCAGACACAAATGCAAGCGTTTTGGGATGCGGTGGATGTATGCGGACTGATTGATTTAGGTTTCCAAGGGAGACCATGGACCTATGAAAAGAAAGTTGTAGGGGGTTCTTTCACAAGAGTACGTCTCGATAGAGCACTTGGATCAGCGGAGTGGTGCGCCCAGTTCCCGTTGGCGACCCTAGAACACTTGACTACAGCGATGTCTGACCATTCACCCATACTGCTGAAGCTGCAAGCGAGCCAGGTACCACCTATGACGAAGCAATTTCGCTATGAAACCATGTGGGATACCCATGCAGATATGAAAAGAGCTGTGAAAGAAGCATGGAATGTGGATAATAACAGCTCCTCTGTAGCCGAGATTAGGCGAAAGCTTACAGAGTTGGCGGGCAACCTGGGAACTTGGAGCAAGACTACCTTTGGTAATGTCAGAAACGAAGTTAAAAAGCTGAAGCAGGAACTTGACAATCTGCGCAATGATCCTCTTAGGATTGGCCCAACCCCAATGGAGATAAAAGTGAATGATAAACTGATTGAGTTGTACTTGAGGGAGCAACTCATGTGGCGGCAACGTTCACAGGTGGAATGGCTTTCAGCGGGGGACAAGAACACACTTTTTCCATATCCGTGCATCTTTGAGGAGAAAGAAGAATCCGATACGTGCGCTACAGCGACCGGATGGGCAAATGACTGACATCCAACCGAGATGCAGGCATTGGCATTGGAATTTTACAAAACTCTATATACCTTGGAAGGGGTTGACGGGGTACAAGTGGTGCTAAACCATGTACCTAGAAAGGTTACAGCTGAGATGAACACAACACTAATGGCGCCATATAGTGAGGACGAAGCGAAAAGGCCTTTTTTCAAATGTTCCCGACTAAGGCATCAGGACCAGACGGGTTTCCTGTACATTTCTATCAACGTCATTGGGATATTTGCGGACCGGCTGTGACAAAAGCTGTGTTGGGAATTGTCCGGGGTGACGAGAGCGTTGCCTGCATTAATGACACCATCTTGGTGCTAATACCCAAGGTTTCAAACCCTACCCTTTTATCTCAATTCCGTCCAATAAGCCTAGGTAATGTGTTCTATAAGATTGCATCAAAGGTCATAGCAAATCAGTTGAAACAAATCCTACCGGATATCATATCGAAAGAACAGTTCGGCTTTTGTCCCCGGAAGATTGATAACTGATAACATTATCTCAGCTTATGAGTGTTAGCATTTTATGAAAAGAAACAGGTCCAAGAATAATTGCTTTGCCGCTCTCAAATTGGACATGATGAAAGCATATGACAGAGTGGAGTGGAGCTACCTTAGGGCAATTATGGTGAAGTTGGGATTCGTGTCACAATGGATCTCAACACGATTCACCGCCTTTTAGTTTTTATGTCGCAAAAAGGATCATAAATTGTTGGCCACTTTAAGTGCATCTAGTGCCCCTTGGTGATTTTGGTGTATTGAAGACTTATAGGTTAAGGGACTGGTGCGTTTGTGAGTGTACAAAGGTCTATAAGTCTATGAGGAGTTTGATAATTACAGAGAAAGTCGACCCCTAAAAATGAATGTCTTCAACTGAAGACTTTGGATTTCTGAAGACTTTGAAAGTGAAGAAATTGGTGTGACCGTGAAGACTCTATATTCATGAGAGGAATATGAAGCGTGAAGACTTTGTTTTCGTAGTTTCGTTTTTCTCTTTATTGAGTCATAGGAAACAGCGTACTGTTAAAGGGAGTCGAGGAAAAACTAAGGAAAAGTTTCCAAGTGATGCTCATCTCAAAATCCTACACCTACCAATCCTTTCGAGTGAAGCCATTGGAAATCTCATGCAGTTCAGTCAATTTCTTCAGTGACTGAGGAGTTAGGAATTCGCCAGTGGGGATTGCCTACAAGTGAGGAACATGATAGCCCTGAGGAATTTGATAGTCAAATTTCCGACCGTTGCTGTGCTATGCGCCAGCTGTCCCAAAATATCTACCCACCTAACGGTCATATCACTTAAGGGCATTTATGTATTATCATGTCGGGCTGCTCCCTAGGCTATAAATAGCTGCCCCTACAACCACTAGCTGGTTGGCTGCTCCGAGAGAAACTGACACTTGTCATTGAGAGCATCCCATCCTCTGAGGACTTTGAGCGAAAATCATCAAGTGAGGAAAACCCAAACCCAAACACCTACAAACCCAAGTGATTGAGCATCACTGAAGAAATTGTTCCTGTGTGGATCCGACGCTTGTTACCTTTCAAGACTGTGCATCTTCTAGCCGGTTAGGCGTCATGGTCTAGAGCATCCAAGAGGAAATTGTGGATCGCCGAGTGACCGAGTTTGTGAAGGTTTGGAAGTCACCTGAAGACTTACCACGAGTGATTGGGCGAGGTCTGTGTGACCTTAGCTCAAGGAGAATACGGTGAGGACTGTTTGTCCGGGACTATGTGTACTCAGGTTTAAATAGCTAGTCGCTCCAACCAGACGTACAACTGTCACAGCAGTTGCAACTGGTCTACCAAATCATTGTCTTCACCGAGCTAACTGGTTCTATTTTCTCAACCCTTCCATTTCCTCATTACTGTGTTGTGTGCTTGTTTATATCTGTTTGCAAACTTTGCCTGAAGACTTTCTCAATTTCCTCAGTTTAATTTCTTCAGTCTGTTTGTCTTCATCCTGTTTTATCCTGTGCTTACGCTTTTTGTACTCTCACTACAAAAAAAACACTTCCGTGATGATACGTGTTTGTCACAGTAGGTCGCGTTTTTTGTCATGCATGTACATCCATGACAAATTTATGACAGAATCAAGATAGTCATACCTGTGCTGTCGTAGAAGTGTTCCATGACATTAACAAAATTATCATCACGGAAGTGTCCACTTCCATGACGATAAATCGCGCGTCACAGAAGTGCTTTCGTCAAGGGTGACCGACATGTGGCATCCACCGTAACGGAACGCCGTTAAGCTATCGGGTCGGGTTTTGGATCCGATAACCCGTTAACAGCCCCGACCAATGGGGATTTTCCACGTGTAAACTCATCATTGGCTGGAGGAAACACGTGTCGGCTCATCGTTGGGACAGATGTCATCCACTCATTGGACAGAAGGCGCCTATGATACGTCGACACGTGGCACGGCCCAACAGAGGCCCATTCCTGTGAAAAGGCCGGCCCGTTTAACTTGGTCAAAAGGTGGCGGGCCGGCCCATGGAAATCCTGTTAACGGCCTGTTCGCATATAGCCCATTTACAGCCCGCTAACCCAAGGCCCGTTACGCCCTATCCGAATTAGGCCCAGTAGCGTCATCTGGGCCATCCAATATGATTCCAGCCCGTTTTCACTTCTGGCCCATGACGTCTTTCGGCCCATATGAGGCCCTATGTAACTCTTGGCCTATTAACGGCCCGTGGTGAAACTGGCCCGTAATGAACAGTGTATCACTTTACACCCATTAACAGCCCGTGGTGAAACTGGCCTGTAATGAACAGTGTATCACTTTATACCCATTAACGGCCCGTTATTCCGTTGGGCCGTTTCCAGCCCATGTTATCTTTCGGCCTTCTCAGAGCCCATTTATTCTTGGGCTCATTTCCAGCATTCGTTTACTTACGGCCCGTTACTGTCATTTTCTGCTTGTGGGCCAAATTCAGCCAGTGGTTACAGTCGGCCCGTTTGTGGTCCGTTAATACGTTGGGTCGTTTTCATAGCGTCATCAAATATGGCCTATTAACGATGGCCCGTTATGGTCGGCCCATGAACGGACGATTCCAACTCTAGCCCGTTTACGGCCATAATGCGGTCTGTTTGGCCCATGTTTGGCCAATCGATCATACGACCCGTATAAGGCCCATTGATGATACGGCCCGCAGAAGGCCCATTGTTTCTACGGCCCGTAGAAGGCCCATTGTTTCTACGGTCCGTAGAAGGCCCACTGTTTCTACGGCCAGTAGGAGGCCCAACGTCACTACAGTAAATATTAGCCCATGGTTATTGTGGCCTAGTTTTAAAAAATAGGTTATTGCAGCCACTAGCTAACCGCGGAAAAAGAACTGCAATTACTACAAGCAAACAAATAAACAAGACAACAAGGAAATAAATAAGCAAGCAACTAACGCTAGGCTATCACGGCTATTACACATATTACATCCACTGGGCATCAAAGTTCGCCACTAGTGCAAATATAGGGAACAAAGCAGCATATCATATACACTGGTTGTCAAAGTTGGCGACCAGCGCAAATAAACGCCGCAGCAAAACAAATCCAGAACTGAAACCACTTCAGAAGATCTCAAGAAACAATATCCTGGGTACCCATAATGCTGGCAAGATGCTTAGCAAGCTTATTAACTTTCTCTTGTTTGGCGCTTAAATCCTCCAGCGCTTGCTGTTGCACCAGAAAATATGCATCTGAATTCTGCAGGGACTTCCTCAGTCCTTCGGCTTCCTGTCACAGCACATCTGATCGATGTTTTTCAACTTGAAGTTGAGACTCAAGAAGACGAACTGATTCAGGCAGCGAGTTCGAAGAGCTTGTGCCAGCAGTAGTGGCCAGTAACTCGAACACTACATCAAGACAGGACTTTTGGGTTCCCTCACTGTCGTCAAGATCATTTTTATCAGCTTTCTTGGAGACCAACAGGGATGTCTCACTATCTTGAACCTTATCTGCATTACTTCCTTTACCATTGGATAACGCGGTACTGTTCTCCAATATTTTGTCCGCATTCTAAAAGAGAAACAAGCAGACACATCACATGTTTACCATGCTGTATATGAAACTCATTTTGGTAAATGAGTTCAGTAGTAAAGTGGACAGGATAACAGCATGAAACAAACATATATCTATGTACCATGGTCACTTTATGGTCTATATCATTCTAGTTTTTGTTGCCAAATCAAGATAGAGACACAGTTCAAATAATATTTGTTCAAGACAAAGCAGAATAGACATAATATAAGTGTGGGTAACTATAGAGCAATAACAACACTTGTAATGTGCATGACATGAGAACATAACTGTTTATTCAATTGAAACTGAAATCAACATAGAGCAGGTTACAACAGCAAACCAGTTAAAGAAACAGGTTTAAAACATACCTGTTGCGCCATTGGAGTTTCAATTCCATCCTTCAAATTTGAAAATAGTTGGTATGAGTAAATACAGTAATGCAAGAGCAAAGGAGTATGAACCATAGCTACAGAACCTGACCTGAGAACAAATCTTCTTTTCCTTTAAGCGTTGAGTTGGAATTCGGAGTGGTGGTCCTCGTGCTTTGGGCACTGCAGTTCCCTTACTAACTGCTCGTGTTTGGGTGCTCTGTGGTGGAGACGGTGCTGTGTCAACTGGAACTGGGTTACTATCTGCCGGGGTTGGGGTTAGAAGGGGTGTAGCTGGTTCTCTGTCCAACTGGGTAGGGGTACAATTTGCGAGAGTCTGGGTTATGTGTGGTGGATCTGGTCCTTGGGCAAGTACAACCGTGGTTCTATCTGCATCAACTGGTAGCACTATCTTTTCTGAAGACCGTGTTGTTACTCCCTTAGATACTGCCATCACGCTCTCCAATTCAAATGGCTGATAAACAAGAAAAGTAATTGAAAGTATAGACATTGTATGATAGACAGGTGCAATGGATAGTGGGGAATAAAAGAGGGCATGAAATAATTCATATTTATGCTGTCTAACCAAACAGGATAGCATGACACAATTTCACATATATGATGGCTAACTAAACATGATAGCATGACACAATTTCACATTATGATGGCTAACTAAAAAAGATGGAAAGACATAGTTCAAAATATGAGACTATGTAAACAGGATGACATGACATAACTATATAATGAGTTTATTAAATAGGTTGGCATGCCATAATTCACATACATTCACGGATAGAATGCCATAATTTAAAATATGATGACTGTAAACACTAAACAGGATAAGATGATATAACTATATGATGTCTTTATTAAATGGGTTGCCATGCCATAATTCAGATAGATGATGTGTATGTACTATGTAAACATGATGGCATGATATAATTCAAATATATGATTTATATAGTAAGCAAGTAAGCAGATGGCAATCCATATATGATGTAAAAACTAATCAATGCAAGACAACATGCATGACATGGGTAATATAACCCTGCCAAGTTTGAGTATAGACCTCAGGGGGGAAATAGGACTGGTCATCAGTCTCTGAATCCTCCTCTGAGGAGCTCTCTGTAACCAGCAAGATGTCTGCTTCAGCAGGTAGCATTATCTGCTCTGAATACCTTGTTTTCACTCCAGATACTTCCATCACCGCTTCAAATGGCTGATGCACAGGAAGAGTAGTTGAATATACAAACATTGTCGACAAATGGAACACGTAATACAAAAAAATGATAGCATGATATAATTCACATACATGATGATTGGCTAAACAACATGGCATTGCATAATTCACATATATAATGCCTTTGCAACAAGATAGCATTGTATAATTCACATATATAATGTCTTGCAACAAGATGGCAATGCATAATTCACATATATGGTAATTAGACACTGAACAGGTGGCATTCACACAAAGCATGTCTAAACTAATCAAATGACATAGCAATGCGAGACTCCATATGCACGATATGAGCAACATAACCCTGCCAAGTTAGAGCATACACCTTGGGGGGGGGATAGGACTGGTCATCTGTCTCTGAATCCTCCTCTGAGGAGCTATCCGTAACCAGCGAGATATGCGCTTCGTCAGATAGCATAGTCTGCTCTGAAGACCTTGTTTTCACTCCAGAATTTGCCATCACCGTGTCAAATGGCTGATGCACACGAAGAGCAGTTGAATGTACTAACATTGTTGACAAATGTAATATGTAACGAAAAAATGGATGGCCTGATATAATTTACGTATAAGATGACTGGCTAAGCAGGATGGCATTGCAAAATTCACATATATGATGCCTGGCTAAACAAGATGGTGTTGCATAATTCACATAAACGATGAATAAACTAAACAGATGGCATTCGCACAAAGGATGTCTAAACTAAGCAGATGACATATTTGATGTATAAAGTAAGTAATGCAAGACACCATATGCATGATATAACCAACATCAGCATGCCAAGTTAGAGCGAAGACCTCAGGGGGTAAGTAGGAGTTGTCTTCTCCTTCTGAATCCCCCTCAGAACAGATATCTTCCTCTCGATTACAATCCGAAATGCGTGGAGGGGGGGGGGGCTGCCTTTGCGCTTACCATGGAGCGACGTCTGCATGAAATTTTATTGCC
This sequence comes from Triticum aestivum, assembly GCF_018294505.1. Taxonomy (NCBI): domain Eukaryota; kingdom Viridiplantae; phylum Streptophyta; class Magnoliopsida; order Poales; family Poaceae; genus Triticum; species Triticum aestivum. Next base: position 48,362,155 of record NC_057811.1, on the reverse strand, counting down.
ACGCAAGGCTCGTCTCTTTTGCTCTACATGTTCAGTTCCATTGTTTACAATAACTGTCATGCATAGGAATAAAACTTAGTGAGATTATGTAAGGAGTGCATGCAGAAATCCAGAGTGATGGTAGCAACCTGTGGATAGACCCAAAACCAATAATAGCAGGCAGATAATGGCTTCAGTTAAAAAATACAGATAATGGCTTCTTTACTGTTTGTTTCCCACCCAACATGAAACTCATAGTAGACACCGGAGATTAACCAGATAGTAGATAGATACTATTGATAGCGGCCCCGATATGTACCCCACAACCATTTAAAAACTCAAGTTTGACCATTAGTTTGGAGCTCACTCAGAGTCTAATCGGTGAACAGGACGATAAAGTAGCATGTAATATTAAGCGATGCATAACGTAAGCAGACACGAAAGAGTGCGACCTCTTGCGGACCCGTGTAGTCCTCGAGGTCATCTGCTCGGTTGATGATGGTAATGCAGTTTTCATGGCTGCCAGCGGCGGGGAAGAAGATGTGAGGCGGTGAAAGACAGTCTGGAGGCCGGATCCCTGCTGTGCTGAACCCTTCTGTCGTTGGAGCAGCTGAGCTGGGGTGGACGACGGCGCAGCAGGAGCGGGACAAACCACGCAAGGTTTTCTTTGACAACTATCTGTAAGAGAAGTAATTCTGTAAGGGCTCGTTTGAATTGGAGGATTCCAACAATGCAGGATAGGAAATAGACAGGAATAGGATAGGAATGCACGTGCAAAACAGAGAATTTAAAAACACATGATTTCTGCCAATCTGGGTGTTTGATTCACAACAATTGGAAGATCACAGGATGCAAAGAAGCATGGTGAGATTAAGTCAAACCATAAGAAAATGTACGGTTATAATGCTATTATGCTACTATCTCTTAGTCTTGTGCTTCATGAATAGGAATTTGAAAAGGAGGACAAGTGAAAATTAAAATTCCTACGTTTTTTCTTTCAAGGAGACACTAAAGGAACAAATCCGTGTGCTCAGTGGACAATATATATAACATGTAGAGTAAAAAAGAGATGCAACAAGTGTACAACCTCTTTGGCGAAGCCATGTCGATCTCAGCGTGATTGGGTTGGCCGGTGAGGATGCTCCGGCTGACTTTGCTGTCGGAGGAGGGGAAGAAGATCTTAGGCGTCTGGAGATGGAGCCCGAGGTACTGCTCCGCTGTGATGGAGGGTTTCGTCGTTGGAGCAGCTCCGGTGAGTTCTACCACGTCGAGGCTGAAGCAAGACAAGAGAGACAACGAACAACGTTAACCTGAGTGGAATTCTAATAGCATCTCCAATACATGACGTAACATACATAACCACAAAGTGCTAGATGTAAAATACATCAGCCGCTCATCTCTGAACTTAACTGTCGAAACTGAACTTAACTGTCGAAACTGAACTTAACTGTTGAAACTGAATTTTGCTGTCGAAACTGAATTTTGCTGTCGAAACTGAACGCACTAGCAAGGTGAGGCTACACGTCGGTCGACTGACTTTTTCATCTCTGGTCAGTCGATTTTGCAGCCGTTGGATACAAAATCAAGGGCCTGCGGTTCATCTTCAACCTCCACCCCCTGAGCCGCCAGCCACCACCGGCCAAACAGCAGCCCCCCGCCGCCCGCGGCCGGCGGTGCGCCGCCCCGCCCGCCCCGAAAACACTCCCCACCGCCGGTCCGCCGCCGCCCCGGCCATCCCTCTAGGCCCCCCCGTGACGAGATTTTTCTCCAGCGATCCCCACGCCACCGCCCCGCTAACGCCGGTGACCACCGCCCCCATCCTGAACCCTAAGAT
>NC_057811.1:48225528-48359854 GCF_018294505.1 Triticum aestivum | reverse complement strand
CTGACCCAAAAGTCGATTCAGTCGACTGAAGTGTAGCTAAATCGGAGCAGCATCGCAAGCAAGAGCAAGAGGAAGAGCGAGAGTAGTAGCGCGAGCAAGAGCAATAGCAAGAGCAGACTAGGCAGGGGACCGAGAGCAAGAGTAGAGCAGCAGCGCGAGCGAGAGCTAAAGCAGCAGCAGCTCCTACTGATGTGGACGTCGCCGCCGAGGGAGCGACGCCGTGGAGGAAGTGGCCGGCGACGCCGCCGTGGATGGAGCCGCGCCGTGTCGGCTCGGGACCGAGCGCCGACAGCACCGTGAGATCGAATCAAGAAGAAAATGCGGCGATTAGTGTACAACCTCTTTGGTGGCGCCGATTAGGCCGCAGCTTCATCCGAGGAAACGGTGATGATGATGCTCTTCCGGTGGTGCAGGTGAAGACGGCGGTGTGGGAATGGAGGTGGCGCGAAAGACGAGGGGAACGTCGGGGCAACTCCTTGGAGGTGGAGGACGGGGTGGCTAAACCGGCGGGACGATGAGATCGACGACGGATCCTCATCCAGTACGGTGGATGAGGGACGTCGAGGTGTTGCTGTGGACGACGTCGTCGGGGAAGAGGCTCCGGCTGGGTGGCGGACGGAGCAGGGTGTGGGGTTTCGTCGCGGGTTTTCGCGGCCTCGGTGTACGAATGGGTGGGCTGATGGGATGGCAGTGGGGAACCATGGCTTAGAGACGCGCTTGTCCGAAATGTGGAGTAAGTTACGAAAGTACCCCCACCGATTTGAGGCGGTTCTTTAGGTTCAGGGGTACCACGGGCATTTCGCGTGTCGGGATTTCACAGGAGGTGGGAGTTTTCGCGCGCGTTGTAATTTCTGAATAGCAAGGCGCGGTTTGAGATGGAGGGAGTTGTCGGAGCACAACAAGACAAAGATATATCTTAAATATTTCGGGCTAACAAGGCGCGGGTTGAAATTTCCGGACAAGCCTAACGTGTACTGTACCAAATCAATGCGCACTACAAATGTCATTCAAAACTTTGAATTCATGTTATGTTCAATTAAAATATTTCGCTACGTGTATAATGCATGCAACCTACTACTCAAATGAACGTTTTAGTGCATTCCAAACGTATATACTACCGCTCCAAAAATTTGAATTCGTTTCTCTATTTGAATAAGATCTACAGTAATGATTGTTGTGAAGTCAAAGCATTTGAATTCGTTTCTCTGTTTTAATAAGATCTACAATCATCATTATTGTCAAGTTAAACCATCGTTTGTGTATTATCTTCACAGCACACCACATGATTAGTCTCGAGTTACATATGAACTATGTGTACTATATGAACTCGAACTAGATTTTTTGAATCCACTTTATTTTGATTTCAAATCACATTACATTTCTAGCTCTAGCTAGATCTTCATAATCTAAACCATGTCTCATATGTATAATGTGTTTATCACATTATGTATGGTGCCCCGCCCCCCTACGCCTACAAGTATTTAGATGTGAGTTGCAAACACCACACATTACCACAAATTCAAATAAAATGTGAGAATGTTCGATATATAGTATTGTTTAGATTGTTCGATATTTAGTTGTAAGCTGCAAACGCCACACATTATCACAAATTCAAATAAAATGTGAGATTTTTTGATGTATAGTATGGTTTAGATTGTTCGGCATTTAGCTGTGAGTTGCAAACGCCATGCATTATCACATTATGGTATAACATGTGCACAACACGTGTATCACCGCTATATTCATGCATGCAATGTTTAAAACACTATGATCTCCTATTCAAATATATGAATCCGCTTTCATATCAAATTATGATCTTTGTTAGTCTCTTACACCCACACAATCCTCTAACCTTTGTAGCTACCACTAACTTTCTCTCGTGCATGCACACGCCCTCCTCGCCCTCCCCCTCCCTCGGCATTCTATCCACCGGGCACATTCATTTTTTTCTTTAGGTCGTTCTCCCAGAGTCTCCACAACTCCTTTCTGACACACACCGATCGATAAACCTCTCCAGCGATGCCTGCCTACAACATACACACACACCTTCAATCTCCTCCTTTATGTGTCCTTGCCTCGTGTCTCTCATACGGTCAGACACACGTGTAAACTCTCTCCCCTCTTTTCATCGATCTCACAACCGCACACTCCTCCCCCTATCTAGCTAGTAGTTGGGCCTCTCGCACCACCTCCTAGCTCCATTCTCTCTGTCTGTCCGTCTCGCTGGGCCTTATTTGCCTCTAACAAATGGACGTACACCGACCGATCTCTCGCTATACATATAGCTAGCTAGGTCCTTATAACTCGTTTTTACCCACACGTCAATCGATCTACCTCATTAGTTGTGTCTCTCCCTTCCTCCGACAAACAACAATTGATCTACCGATCTAGTTAGGTTTGCTTACCAAACACATGGTTCCCCTTCATCATCCATGGATGCGTCCCGACAGATCTATCACGCACAGGCACACACAGAAACACATCCCCACTCTTATTGATAACATTGCAGTTCCACCCTCAGTTTGTCTAGTAGGCCTCTCCCACCATCTTCGAGAAGCAACTCCATCACCCATCCAGCACTCTACCCCTCTCCCTCCCTCTCCCTCCCTCTCTCTCCTCTTTCTCTCTCTCTCTGTCCCATCATATTTCCCGTCCTTCAGTTATGTATGGATGTCGACCGATCTCCCTCAAGACATAGCTGGGTCTCTCCTTCTCAACACATATACGAGTCGTTCTACCTCTATAGTTAGGCCTCTGCCTACCCCTCCCCCACCCCCTCCCCCCCCACACACACCGATACATCGAGCGCTCTAGTCATGTCTCCCTGCCACACACAAACTTGACATGTGCCCTCTAACGTTCCGGTAGGCCAGTCGCCCTATATCTTTGACTTGCACACACACACAATTTCGATGGCTCTCTTCATCGATCTCGCACCCACCCACTTGATCCTCTCTTCGACTCTATCGATAGCTATGACCCCTCCCTCTCTTCTCGTGGATTGCCCGACCCTCTATGTATGATATGGATAGGCCTCCATTTCACACACATTGCATGCAAAAATTTGTTTGAGATGTCATCGACACATATTCCCACAAATAATTCATGAAATCAACCCCCACCCCACCCCCACCCCAAAACAAAAAACACTCACGAACGCGGTTTGTATCTCTCACAGACACCCACGTAGGTGGGGGACGTGCACGAAGAGAAGAGGTGCATGCACGGCGCACGTACTCCCGTCTCTTTCCCAACCACACCCGCGCGGGTACACGGTGGAGCTCATTTCTGTACGAAAAAGGCAGCCCACGTGGTAATTTGGCACGTGTACTGATTGTCCACTTGGTGGAGGGAGGATCGTTTACCACAGGTGAACAAACAAATTGCGACTTGACGTGTTATGTTAAAAAAAGAGGCAAACCATGTGGGGCCTACCTTAGAGGCAAGGCTCTATACACTGGAGTACTTTTGATGTGTCCCGTCAACTCGCAGAACGAGGAGAAGCTTGCTTAGTACGCCGTCTCCCCCGCCCACGGGCGCGGTGGCTCGCAGGATGAGGTGAAGCTTGCTCCGCCTTACGCCCGCTCCCTCGCCCATGCGCGCGGTGGCTCGCAGGACGAGGAGAAAAATTTACTAGTCCCTCCGTTTACTCCTCGTCCCTACTACCTTGGTTATAGAGATTATATCATATTGTTTGGAATATATATGTCCTTTAGTAGATTTCAATATGAACTACTAGTACATACTCCAAACACTGATGTATATAGACGTATTTTAGAGTGTAGATTCACTCATTTTGCTCCTTATGTAGCACTCTCCCTCGCCCCTCGACCCTCGCCCACGTGGTGGACGTGCAGCAATTCATTCGGTCTCATATAGCCAGAACGATATATACTGCACTACCATTATTGCTCGACTTCCCGAAGAGGCGAAGAGCCAATCGCAAGGTTAATATTTTGGAGATGCCAAGCGCAAGGTTATAGGAGAACGAGTAGTAGGTGCCGCGTCATTTATAAATAATTTTTTTTTCTTTAGTGGCACGTACGCAATATGATAGGTTCATATGGAGAGAAAAGGAAACCGCTCCACTATATACATAGTCAGGACGGGCCAACCTACACGGTTGCTTGCTGGGGTTGCTCTCTTCACACTCTCTCGCACAAAACGACTGTGGCCACATCTCTAACATCCCGGCGGATCACGTTCGCTTGGGGAAGGGGTGGATTCTTAGTGTAGATGCGGTGGCCGTCGCCGACAGCGAAAACCCACTGTCGGCACGTCCCGATCAGGGGTCCCCGCCGTTCTCTCTCACAAAGCCGGCGAGGTTGCCTTCGTCCCTTGCTCACTGCCGCGACGTGGGCAGTTGCCGCCTCCCGCCGCCCTCCTCAAGGTTGAGCTACGTCCCTCAGGTACAACTCCCTTTACAGCCGGCTTGCACCACTGCTCCAGCTGCCCACATCACTCCCTGTGGATATTTCTCTACTTCTTTGCCCCACACATACCTCTACTGGCTTCTACGTACTGTATTTGTGATGAGTTTATGTCTCATCAACTAGTTCCAGTAATCTTATTCTAATCATGCTTCTTCAATTTCTTTGCCACAGGGATGCTCATCTCAATTTTGGTGAAACTGCACAAAATGATCCGATGGTCAAAAGGTTGCAAACTTCATTTATTAGGAAGCTCGAACGTTGCCAGCAAATTGAAGCCTGGCCAGGGTTCATGGTTAAGGGCTAGGGACTGCATGGATCGTTTTTTTTCTTTAGCTACCTCTGTTCCAAAATAATTGTCAACTTTAGTAGTAGTACAACTTTGTACTAAAGTTTGCACAAAGTTGAGACACTTATTTTGGAACGGAGGGGGTACATATTTGCTATGATCTGTCAATCATTGAGATGCAACAGCATGCATGTTAGTCTCCTTTGTATTTGATGAAATGTTGCAACGGGCAACCTTGGACGCAAGATACATGTAACAGAAGCTGGAAGCTTCATAGCATTGTACAAATTTATCTCGCTGATAAATTACAGTACGTACTATACTAGTACTTCCTCCGTTCCTAAATATAAGTCTTTGTAGAGATTTCACCATGAACCACATGCGGATGTATATAGATGCATTTTAAGTGTAGATTCATTCATTTTGTTCCGTATGTAGTGGAATCTCTACAAAGGCTTATCTACTAGTAATAGCTAGCCCCCACTACTAGGAATTCTCTATCCTCTCCTTGAGCCACATCATCAAAATTGATGTAGCCGTTAGATGAAGTAAATCAGTCCATAATAGCCGTCTGATCTAGACGTTGAGAGGCTCCGCACTAAGCCACATGCAAGCATGCAGAAATACCGTGGCACATGCATGTGAGTGGGTTTTAAATCACATCAACATGTCTGCATGCAAGCATGCACCGGTAGCATGCATGTAAGTGAGCTTTTAAGTCCCATTAACATGTCAAAAAGAAAAATATAATCCCATTATGCAGTAGGAGTTGGCTGATCTTTTTTCCTTACGTGGGATAATCTAAATGATGATGGGAGTTTATTTAGTTTGGCTACCACATTTGTCATGCGGTTATAGAGTTTTTTTAGTTCTATGAAATCGATAATTTTGCGCAGAGAGATATACCGCTGTTCCGCGGCAACGCGCGGGGACTCATCTAGTAATATTTAGGAACGGAGGGAGTACTATGTAAAGAGTTAGGTGTCGCACGGTGATAGTGTGAGGTGGGCCATGTAATCACTGAGCCTGTGTGTTTTCACTGCTCTTGCACGCCTCTGCTGTAAGAATGGAGAAAATTGTAATCTAGTAGTAGTACCTCCTTTCGCCGAAAGCGTGGGACATCCAGCAGTCCTACCACCTCAGTAATAAAGACCAATGAGCTGTCAAATCACATAGACCCAGCAGTAAGTTGGACGGACGAAGCAACCATCACTCTTGCGCCAGTGAGAGGTCGTGTTCGCTCTGCCCGGGCATGAATGCGGCACCGATTCTTTGGAGCGGCGCTGACCGTTTCGAGCGGGAAGCGCGCGCGGGCGATGGAGGGGCTTTGGGTGGGCCAGGCTGGTCAGGAGTGGGCGTGGCAGCTGTCCACATGTCCCTACCGGACACGCCCGGAAACGAGAGGATGCACCGACTCTCGCGGCTAAAATCGTACTACACTACACAACATCTCTCTGTAGGAGTAGGTCGATCTGTCGCTCTCTCTAACACACACATGCTGTTAAACACACACACACACGCACCTTGGTCCCGTTGCACCTTCTAACGTGACTTATTACACCTAGACGGAGGGAGTAGTAAGTATACGAGATACGGTGGCACACTGACTTAAGTCGAATACAAGTGCCCAAAATTTGTGTGCATGTTATAATAAGGATTCACTTCAAATAGTACGTGAGCGAACAGAGGGATCAATTGGACAGTGTTCCCGAGCAGTAGCGAGATGTGTGAGGTAAGATACACCGCTGGCGCTTTTAATTTTTCTTATTAATTTGTTTGTTTCACCTCTGACTGGTGGGACCCAACGTACTACGTGGAGAGAGGTAAGGTGACTAAGGCTGCATTATTTCTGCACCACTATGGATAGTCTTACCACCAAAGCCACATGACACAATTATGATTGAAATCCCAATGACTCCCACACACACAAAAAAACACGGCATGCTTGTCACACGAATGAAGGAATGTATAAAAGGTTATTTCCCTCTCGTTGAACATAACAGGAGGGTTGTGTAGCTGGTTAGCCTGTTCGCTCATCAAACTTGAGGTCTCGGGTGGATTCTTTGACTGGACAAAATGTTTTCTAGAGTTTGCACGCTTCACACTCTCTCTCCAGTATATATATACACGCTGGAGCCTCAGCGCTTGTAGTTGCTCTCTTCACACTCTCTCGCCCTCTCCAGATCTAAACAAGACTTCGTTGGCCTCTCTCTCCCCTCACTGCTGCTCAAAGAGCCGGCAGGATCCGTCCGCCGGGAAGGGAAGGAGGCTTAACATTGTCGCCGTCGGCGAGGGACTACCGGCGCAGCTGTTCACTTTCCACCCAGCGGCGGCGCGGGAGGGCCTCCGACCCCTTCTTCTTCGCCGCTGTCCCGTCGCCCACCGAACCATGCCCCAAGAACCTTAAGGTATAATTTACTTACTCCACATGCATTGCTCTAGCTGCATGTATACCATGAATCTAGGACGTGGTTCAAAGAGAAAAGGAGTGGGGGAAAGTAGTGGGAAAAGTTGTATATAGCATGAATCTAGGACGTGGTTCAAAGAGGAAATGAAGGGGGAAAGTTGTATAGCATGAATCTAGGACGTGGTTCAAAGAGGAAAGGAATGGGGGAAAGTAGTGGGGAAAGTTGTATCGCATAAATCTAGGACGTGGTTCAAAGAGAAAAGGAAGGGGCGAAAGTACTAGTTCAAAAAGAAAAGGAAGGGACAAGGCTGTAGAGTTTGAGCAGGACTAGATTTGCTGCGCTCACATAGGGAAAGGTGTCTAAAGATAACAAAACTGGGACCAACACAAATATGCTTCTTGGTTGTTAGTTCTTTGTTGCAACAGACTGTGCATGACCACAGTACATCGGTAGATGCACATGGTGCTGGTGCGTCCACTGTCTCGTGCAACTCATTAGCTGTTGTTAATCTAAGGCCCTGTTTGGTTAAACACTCCCTAGTCCCTACCTGCTTGGTTCCAGGGACTAAACATGGACTAGAGGTTATTAAATGGCATGCTAAAAGACCATGTTACCCCTAGTAATGAACTAATAGAGACAAGGTGCGATGCATGGCAGGGGCAACTGTTGGAAAAAGTCCCAAAAAGACTCCCTCGGGGTCTTCTTTCTTTAGTCCCAAATGCCCACTTTTAGTCCCTAAAAGTCCCTCCTGTTTGGTTTAGATGGGGCTGACACGGAGTTTTTTTAGTTCCTACACCAAAATGTCCCTGTAAACAAACACCCTCTAATAATGCCGCTGGAAAATTGATGCAATGCCACAGTTAAAAGCAAATTACATGTTTAACGAATTTTATTGTTAATATAATCTCCATGTTAATATTAATCAATGCCACCGTTTGAGAAATGCTACTGTCTTGCTTTCTTTCCCATTTAGATAAGGTAGATGCTTCTTTTTGTTGGCTTCTGTGTCATCCACCGTTATTGACCACTAATTGTTTCCTTTGCACCTCTGTGTAAACAGGGTTATCTACTTCACCTCGTTGCCATTGTGACCTTTTGTTGCACTGCACAAAACACTTTTGTTTTAAGAGTGTTTTGTGCAGTTCAACCAAAATGTCACACCGACAACGTTGCTTGATTGCTTGATCTTAGTGGAACTGCACAAGAGGAGATCTTACTTCCTATCCGTTAAGGCGAATTTGGTTCAGATCTTCTTCTTGTGAGTTGTTTGAATTCTGCATCATGAGAGGTCAGTACTAGCCTTCTTTCACATGATTCTGCAGTGTGCTTTCATATGTTGTGCTACTTGTACGATAATGTTGCTTGATTTTAGTGAACTGCACGAATGGAGACAAGACTTCCAATCTGTATGTGCACCGTAATATCCCATTGAGGTAAGATAAGGATATTTCACAACTGCTAGCCTGTATTTTGCCACTTTCATCAGAAAATTAAGTTTAGTACTATACTTGTGCTCCCTAATTGACATGCCAAATCTTACATTGAAGGCGAAGCTTGTCTGTTATTGAACCAAGTGATGAAGGGGATGAACAAGCGGAAGAAAAACAAAAATCAACTCCCGGTGCTGTAATGAAGCACTGGAACTGTGATGACACAAGTAATGATATAGTTTTGCATCTTAATTTATTGCTATGGCTGGAACGAGCAATTGTTTTGCCACTGATTTGATGCCACTCTTAATGTAATATGTAATTATCTCTACTTGTGCAAACATGGACCTTCTTTGAAGATACCATATATTTTAGTGGAACTGCACAAGAAGATGTTGGAAACATTAAACTAATCGAGGAGTATATAGTAAGCATGGCCACCACCGTAGATAGCAACAGATGGTTCCGGAGAAGTGCTTCCTCTGTATGCTCTACACAATAAGCCTCCTGACAAAGGTTGGTACTCGCCCACTGATTTCATCCATATGATTGAGCTTTGTCATCTCTATTGGTGTTGTGCTACTGTTTAGATACTGTCATGAAAAAGTGGTATTGTCCTTGAGAAATGCTTCATCTGTGCTGTTTTAAATATTTCCTTTCCTTTTTTTCGAGCAAACAGGGATGCTAGCATTTAGTAGTCCTCTTGTCTTTGCACAACAGGATCATCTTCCTCTGAAGAAGAATATGGAGTACGTGAAGTGACTAGTTCCGATTATGCCAGGATGAAGAAGCTGTCGGGGACGTAGTAATTTCAAAAAATTTCCTACGCACACGCAAGATCATGGTGATGCATAGCAACGAGAGGGAGAGTGTTGTCCACGTACCCTCGTAGACCGACAACGGAAGCGTTATCACAACGCGGTTGATGTAGTCGTATGTCTTCACGATCTGACCGATCAAGTACCGAACGTACGGCACCTCCGAGTTCTACACACGTTCAGCTCGATGACGTCCCTCGAACTCCGAGCCAGCCGAGTGTTGAGGGAGAGTTTCTTCAGCACGACGGCATGGTGACGATGATGATGTTCCACCGACGCAGGGCTTCGCCTAAGCTCCGCAACGGTATTATCGAGGTGTAATATGGTGGAGGGGGGCACCGCACACGGCTAAGAGATCTCAAGGATCAATTGTTGTGTCTCTGGGGTGCCCCCTGCCCCCGTATATAAAGGAGCAAGGGGGAGGCAGCCGGCCAAGGGGAGAGGCGCGCCATAGGGGGGAGTCCTACTCCCACCGGGAGTAGGACTCCTCCTTTCCTTGTGGGAGTAGGAGAAGGGAAGGGGGAAGGAGAAAGAAGGAAGGGTGCGCCCCCCTGCCCTAGTCCAATTCGGACCAGACCATGGGGAGGGGTGCGGCCACCTTTTGAGGCCTTTCTCTCCTTTCCCGTATGGCCCATTAAGGCCCAATACGAATTCCCGTAACTCTCCGGTACTCCGAAAAATACACGAATCACTCGGAACCTTTCCGAAGTCCGAATATAGTCGTCCAATATATCGATTTTTACGTCTCGACCATTTCGAGACTCCTCGTCATATCCCCGATCTCATCCGGGACTCCGAACTCCTTCGGTACATCAAAACTCAATAAAACTGTCATCGTAACGTTAAGCGTGCGGACCCTACGGGTTCGAGAACTATGTAGACATGACCGAGACACGTCTCCGGTCAATAACCAATAGCGGGACCTGGATGCCCATATTGGCTCCCACATATTCTACGAAGATCTTTATCGGTCAGACCGCATAACAACATACGTTGTTCCCTTTGTCACCGGTATGTTACTTGCCCGAGATTTGATCGTCGGTATCTCGATACCTAGTTCAATCTCGTTACCGGCAAGTCTCTTTACTCGTTCCGTAACACATCATCCCGCAACTAACTCATTAGTCACAATGCTTGCAAGGCTTATAGTGATGTGCATTACCGATTGGGCCCAGAGATACCTCTCCGACAATCGGAGTGACAAATCCTAATCTCGAAATACGCCAACCCATCAAGTTGAAGGAAATGAAGGAAATATGCCCTAGAGGTAAATTCATAGGTGCTCTACAGACCCGTTGACAGACCCGTTGACTAAAATTATCTCACAATCAAAGGTGCTCTACAGGTTTGTAAATGGTTAATACAATTCTAGCATGAATAATAAACATTTATCATGATATAAGGAAATATATAATACTTTATTATTGCCTCTAGGGCATATTTCCTTCAGTCTCCCACTTGCACTAGAGTCAATAATCTAGTTCACATCGCTATGTGATTTAACATCAATAATTCACATCACCATGTGATTAACACCCATAGTTCACATCTCTATGTGAGCAACACTCAAAGGGTTTACTAGAGTCAATAATCTAGTTCACATCGCTATGTGATTAACACCCAAAGAGTACTAAGGTCTTATCATGTTTTGATTGTGAGATAATTTTAGTCAACGGGTCTGTCGCATTCAGATCCGTAAGTATTTTGCAAATTTCTATGTCTACAATGCTCTGCACGGAGCTACTCTAGCTAATTGCTCCCACTTTCAATATGTATCTAGACCGAGACTTAGAGTCATGTAGATTTAGTGTCAAAACTTGCATCGACGTAACCCTTTACGACGAACCTTTTTTCACTTCCATAATCGAGAAACATATCCTTATTCCACTAAGGATAATTTTGACCGCTGTCCAGTGATCTACTCCTAGATCACTATTGTACTCCCTTGCCAAAATCAGTGTAGGGTATACAATAGATCTGGTACACAGCATGGCATACTTTATAGAACCTATGGCCAAGGCATAGGGAATGACTTTCATTCTCTTTCTATCTTTTGCCGTGGTCGGGCTTTGAGTCTTTACTCAATTTCACACCTTGTAACACAGGCAAGAACTCTTTCTTTGACTGTTCTATTTTGAACTATTTCAAAATCTTGTTAAGGTATGTACTCATTGAAAAACTTATCAAGCGTCTTCATCTATCTCTATAGATCTTGATGCTCAATATGTAAGCAGCTTCACCGAGGTCTTTCTTTGAAAAACTCATTTCAAAACACTCCTTTATGCTTTACAGAATAATTCTACATTATTTCCGATCAAAAATATGTCATTCACATATACTTATCAGAAATGTTGTAGTGCTCCAACTCACTTTCTTGTAAATACAGGCTTCACCGCAAGTCTGTATAAAACTATATCCTTTGATCAACTTATCAAAGTGTATATTCCAACTCCGAGATGCTTGCACCAGTCCATAGATGGATCGCTGGAGCTTGCATATTTTGTTAGCACCTTTAGGATTGACAAAACCTCTTGGTTGCACCATATACAACTCTTCTTTAATAAATCCATTAAGGAATGTAGTTTTGTTTATCCATTTGCCATATTTCATAAAATGCGGCAATTGCTAACATGATTCAGACAGAGTTAAGCATAGATACGAGTGAGAAACTCTCATCGTAGTCAACATCTTGAACTTGTCGGAAACCTTTTGCGACAATTCTAGCTTTGTAGATAGTAACACTACTATCAGCGTCCGTCTTCCTCTTGAAGATCCATTTAATCTCAATGGCTCGCCGATCATTGGGCAAGTCAATCAAAGTCCACACTTTGTTCTCATACATGGATCTCATCTCAGATTTCATGCCCTCAAGCCATTTTGGGGAATCTGGGCTCGCCATTGCTTCTTCATAGTTCGTAGGTTCGTCATGGTCTAGTAACATAACCTCCTGAACAGGATTACCGTACCACTCTGGTGCGGATCTTGATCTGGTTGACCTACGAGGTTCGGTAGTAACTTGATCCGAAGCTTCATGATCATCATCATTAACTTCCTCACTAATTGGTGTAGGTGTCTCAGAAACTGGTTTCTGTGATGAACTACTTTCCAATAAAGGAGCAGGTATAGTTACCTCATCAAGTTCTACTTTCCTCCCACTCACTTCTTTCGAGAGAAACTCCTTCTCTAGAAAATTTCCGAATTTAGCAACAAAAGTTTTTGCCTTCGGATCTGTGATAGAAGGTATACCCAACAGTCTCCTTTGGGTATCCTATGAAGACACATTTCTCCGATTTGGGTTCGAGCTTATCAGGTTAAAGTTTCTTCACATAAGCATCGCAGCCCCAAACTTTAAGAAACGACAACTTTGGTTTCTTGCCAAACCACAGTTCATAAGGCGTCGTCTCAACGGATTTTGATGGTGCCCTATTTAATGTGAATGTAGCTGTCTCTAATGCATAACCCCAAAACGATAGTGGTAAATTGGTAAGAGACATCATAGATTGCACTATATCCAATAAAGTACGGTTATGACGTTCGGACACACCATTATGCTGTGGTGTTCCAGGTGGCGTGAGTAGTGAAACTATTTCACATTGTTTTAACTGAAGGCCAAACTCGTAACTCAAATACTCTTCTCTACGATCAGATCGTAGAAACTTTATTTTTCTTGTACGATGATTTCCCACTTCACTCAGAAATTATATGAACTTTTCAAATGTTTCAGACTTATGTTTTATTAAGTAGATATACCCATATCTTCTCAAATCATCTGTGAAGGTGAGAAAATAACGATATCCGCCACGAGCCTCAATATTCATTGGACCACATACATCTGTATGTATGACTTCCAACAAATCTTTTGCTCTCTCCATAGTTCCGGAGAACGGCGTTTTAGTCATCTTGCCCATGAGGCACGGTTCGCAAGCATCAAGTGATTCATAATCAAGTGATTCCAAAATCCCATCAGTATGGAGTTTCTTCATGCGCTTTACACCAATATGACCTAAACGGCAGTGCCACAAATAAGTTGCACTATCATTATTAACTTTGCATCTTTTGGCTTCAATATTATGATTATGTGTATCACTACGATCGAGATCCAACAAACCATTTTCGTTGGTGTGTATGACCATAGAAGGTTTTATTCATGTAAACAGAACAACAATTGTTCTCTAACTTAAATGAATAACCGTATTGCAATAAACATGATCAGATCATATTCATGCTCAACGCAAACACCAAATAACACTTATTTAGTTTCAACACTAATCCCGAAAGTATAGGGAGTGTGCGATGATGATCATATCAATCTTGGAACTACTTCCAACACACATCGTCACCTCGCCTTTTACTAGTCTCTGTTTATTCTGCAACTCCCGTTTTCGAGTTACTACTCTTTAGCAACTGAACCAGTATCAAATACTGAGGGGTTGCTATAAACACTAGTAAAGTACACTTCAATAATCTGTATATCAAATATACCTTTGTTCACTTTTACTAGTCTCTGTTTATTCTGTAACTCCCGTTTCGAGTTACTACTCTTAGCAACTGAACCAGTATCAATTACCGAGGGGTTGCTATAAACACTAGTAAAGTACACATCAATAATCTGTATATCAAATATACCTTTGTTCACTTTGCCATCCTTCTTATTCACCAAATAGTTGGGGTAGTTCCGCTTCCAGTGACCAGTCCCTTTGAAGTAGAAGCACTTAGTCTCAGGCTTAGGTACAGACTTGGGCTTCTTCACTTGAGTAGCAACTTGCTTGCCGTTCTTTTTTGAAGTTCCCCTTCTTCCCTTTGCCCTTTTCTTGAAACTAGTGGTCTCGTCAACCATCAACACTTGAAGTGGTCTCGTCAACCATCAACACTTGATGTTTTTCTTGATTTCTACCTTCGTCGATTTCAGCATCACGAAGAGCTCGGGAATTACTTTTGTCATCCCTTGCATACTATAGTTCATCACGAAGTTCTACTAACTTGGTGATGGTGACTAGAGAATTCTGTCAATCACTATTTTATCTGGAAGATAAACTCCCACTTGATTCAAGCGATTGTAGTACCCAGAAAATCTGAGCACATGCTCACTAGTTGAGCGATTCTCCTGCATCTTTTAGCTATAGAACTTGTTGGAGACTTCATATCTCTCAACTCGGGTATTTGCTTGAAATATTAACTTCAACTCCTGGAACATCTTATATGGTCCATGACGTTCAAAACGTTTTTGAAGTCCCGATTCTAAGCCGTTAAGCATGGTGCACTAAACTATCAAGTAGTCATCATATTGAGCTAGCCAAACGTTCATAACGTCTGCATCTGCTCCTGCAATAGGTCTGTCACCTAGCGGTGCATCAAGGACATAATTCTTCTGTGCAGCAATGAGGATAATCCTCAGATCATGGATCCAATCCACATCATTGCTACTAATATCTTTCAACATAATTTTTCCCTAGGAACATATCAAAATAAACATAGGGAAGTAACAACGCGAGCTATTGATCTACAACATAATTTGCAAAATACTAACAGGACTAAGTTCATGATAAATTTAAGTTCAATTAATCAAATTACTTAAGAACTCCCACTTAGATAGACATCCCTCTAATCCTCTAAGTGATCACGTGATCCATATCAACTAAACCATGTCCGATCATCACGTGAGATGGAGTAGTTTCAACGGTGAACATCAGTATGTTGATCATATCTACTATATGATTCACGCTCGACCTTTCGGTCTCCGTGTTCCGAGGCCATATCTGTTATATGCTAGGCTCATCAAGTTTAACCTGAGTATTCCGCGTGTGCAACTGTTTTGCACCCGTTGTATTTGAACGTAGAGCCTATCACACCCGATCATCACGTGGTGTCTCAGCACGAAGAACTTTCGCAACGGTGCATACTCAGGGAGAACACTTATACTTTGATAATTTAGTGAAGGATCATCTTATAATGCTACCGTCAAACAAAGCAAGATAAGATGCATAAAGGATTAACATCACATGCAATCAATATAAGTGATATGATATGGCCATCATCATCTTGTGCTTGTGATCTCCATCTCCGAAGCACCGTGCTTGTGATCTCCATCTCCGAAGCACCGTCATGATCACCATCGTCACCGGCGCGACACCTTGATCCCCATCGTAGCATCGTTGTCGTCTCGCCAACTAATTGCTTTTATGACTATCGCTACCGCTTAGTGATAAAGTAAAACTATTACATGGCGATTGCATTTCATACAATAAACCGACAACCATATGGCTCCTGCCAGTTGCCGATAACTCGGTTACAAAACATGATCATCTCATACAACAAATTATATCACATCATGTCTTGACCATATGACATCACAACATGCCCTGCAAAAACAAGTTAGACGTCCTCTACTTTGTTGTTGCATGTTTTACGTGGCTGCTACGGGCTTAGCAAGAACCGTTCTTACCTACGCATCAAAACCACAACGATAGTTTGTCAAGTTGGTGCTGTTTTAACCTTCGCAAGGACCGGGCGTAGCCACACTCGGTTCAACTAAAGTGAGAGAGACAGACACCCGCCAGTCACCTTTAAGCAACGAGTGCTCGCAACAGTGAAACCAGTCTCGCGTAAGCGTACGCGTAATGTCGGTCCGGGCCGCTTCATCTCACAATACCGCTGCACCAAAGTATGACATGCTGGTAAGCAGTATGACTTATATCACCCACAACTCACTTGTGTTCTACTCGTGCATAGCATCAACGCATAAAACCAGGCTCGGATGCCACTGTTGGGGAACGTAGTAATTTCAAAAAATTTCCTATGCACACGCAAGGTCATGGTGATGCATAGCAACGAGAGGGGAGAGTGTTGTCCACGTACCCTCGTAGACCGACAGCAGAAGCGTTATCACAACGCGGTTGATGTAGTCGTACGTCTTCACGATCCGACCGATCAAGTACCGAACGTACGACACCTCCGAGTTCTACACACGTTCAGCTCGATGACGTCCCTCGAACTCGGATCCAGCCGAGTGTTGAGGGAGAGTTTCGTCAGCACGACGGCGTGGTGACGATGATGATGTTCCACCGACGCAGGGCTTCGCCTAAGCTCCGCAACGGTATTATCGAGGTGTAATATGGTGGAGGGGGGCACCGCACACGGCTAAGAGATCTCAAGGATCAATTGTTGTGTCTCTGGGGTGCCCCCCTGCCCCCGTATATAAAGGAGCAAGGGGGAGGCAGCTGGCCAAGGGGAGAGGCGCGCCATAGGGGGGAGTCCTACTCCCACCGGGAGTAGGACTCCTCCTTTCCTTGTGGGAGTAGGAGAAGGGAAGGGGGAAGGAGAAAGAAGGAAGGGTGCGCCCCCCTTCCCTAGTCCAATTCGGACCAGACCATGGGGAGGGGTGCGGCCACCTTTTGAGGCCTTTCTCTCCTTTCCCGTATGGCCCATTAAGGCCTAATACGAATTCCCGTAACTCTCCGGTACTCCGAAAAATACACGAATCACTCGGAACCTTTCCGAAGTCCGAATATAGTCGTCCAATATATCGATTTTTACGTCTCGACCATTTCGAGACTCCTCGTCATATCCCCGATCTCATCCGGAACTCCGAACTCCTTCGGTACATCAAAACTCAATAAAACTGTCATCGTAACGTTAAGCGTGCAGACCCTACGGGTTCGAGAACTATGTAGACATGACCGAGACACGTCTCCGGTCAATAACCAATAGCGGGACCTGGATGCTCATATTGGCTCCCACATATTCTACGAAGATCTTTATCGGTCAGACCGCATAACAACATACGTTGTTCCCTTTGTCACCGGTATGTTACTTGCCCGAGATTTGATCGTCGGTATCTCGATACCTAGTTCAATCTCGTTACCGGCAAGTCTCTTTACTCATTCCGTAACACATCATCCCGCAACTAACTCATTAGTCACAATGCTTGCAAGGCTTATAGTGATGTGCATTACCGAGTGGGCCCAGAGATACCTCTCCGACAATCGGAGTGACAAATCCTAATCTCGAAATACGCCAACCCAACAAGTACCTTTGGAGACACCTGTAGAGCACCTTTATAATCATCCATTTACGTTGTGACGTTTGGTAGCACACAAAGTGTTCCTCCGGTAAACGGGGAGTTGCATAATCTCATAGTCATAGGAACATGTATAAGTCATGAAGAAAGCAATAGCAACATACTAAACGATTGAGTGCTAAGCTAACGGAATGGGTCAAGTCAATCACGTCATTCTCCTAATGAGGTGATCTCGTTAATCAAATGACAACTTATGTCTATGGCTAGGAAACATAACCATCTTTGATTAACGAGCTAGTCAAGTAGAGGCATACTAGTGACACTCTGTTTGTCTATATATTCGCACATGTATTATGTTTCCGGTTAATACAATTCTAGCATGAATAATAAACATTTATCATGATATAAGGAAATATATAATACTTTATTATTGCCTCTAGGGCATATTTCCTTCAGAAGCCCTGTCTATCTTCTCATCAGAAGGAGCAGTTGAAGGATGGTTACATTACTCCCCACAAGACCAAACTAACTTCAGCTCAGAAGGACAGACAAATCTCCATTTTTTTGTTGTGATGCGCGAGTACAATGTTGTTCTAGGATTCTTTCTGGTGAGTTCCATTTTTCTAAAAGTGTGCTCTACATGGACCATGTATGTGCCTGTTGAAACTGTCAATTCATAGTACTGTTTGCTTTATACTAATCACTTTTTTGTATTTGTGCAAACAGGGGTGCTCAGCTTGATTTCAATGGGAACTGCACAAAATGTTCATGAATACATCGAATCATTCATTTCCACCACAAGAAAGGAGGTGCTGATAAGTTCAAGGCGTTGCAACATATGAGGGCGAAATCATACAAGCTACGCACGAATTTGGTTGATTTTGGTGGAACTGCACAAAAAGAACAGCTGGTTTATTTAGCACGAGGTGCCATGTCAATGTCCGAACTGATGGCAAACCCTGCCCATTCCACAATCGTAGGCATTTGATATTTTGGAATGGGACAACCTTGTCAAATTTTGCTCATTGATTTTAGCAAGACATGCGTTTGATATTTTCGAATGGGACGCCCTTTGCTGTCAGCAGCGTCGATCAATTTTTTCTTTATTCTTTAGTTGTGAAGTAAATATTGCCTCTGACATGTGAGTCGCTGAGATGCATAATCATCGATTGTTTTGAATGTTCTCTATGAATTTCCAGGCCTGTGTGTTTGATTGCAATGTACAGAAACGCTAAAAAGCTGCTCAAACTCTTTGTACTCCTTCTATTCCTTTTTACTTCGCACATCGTGAAAGTACATACTTTTTTGTATAAGATTGGTCAAAGTAGAGATACTTTGACTGCAGACAAAACTTGTATGCAGACTAGAAAGGACCGGAGGGAGTACATGTGAAATTGCTGCAAACGAGGTGATCACCCTGGGAATAATGCTAGTACGTATTGTTTTGCATGTTCATCCAATGCCAGTGATACAGGAATTCGAACTAATCGAAATAATTTCATTCATACACGGTCGGATTTCATATAAACATGCTGGATTTCATTACATTTCATACATTCTTCAACTAAAAAAGGGTGCGCTGGAGGTATAATTAATTAACCGAAGCTACCCACCTGTGTCCCTCTGAGCCGAACAGAAGCTTCAGTGACTTAACTGCAGGTGCAGTTGCGTAACTGACATGTGGCCTGTTGGGCCCACGTGTCAGTCAGCCAACTGCACCAGCAGTTAAGTAGAAGCAGCGTTCTTCTCCAGCGCAGCTCTCCGACTCCACGTCACCGCCAAGAAGCTAACCGGCCGTCAATGGTCAACCCGCCTAGCTTGGCTTCAACCGGAGGGTAGCAGCGGTGGCCTTACTTGGACCCGAGCGGCGGCGACCTACCGTGTTCTAATCTTCCTCGTTTTCTGTGTGGCGCGACCTCGTTGGCAGCGGGGCGGGGCCTCGGCGGAGCCGGCGATGTCCTCTATCTCGTTGCCGGCGGGCGGCGCCTCAGCGGAGCGGTGGAAATCCTCCCCCACGTTGCCAGCAGGGTGGGGCCTCGGCTGAGCCGGCGATGTCCTCTGCCTCGTTGTTGGCGGGGCGGGGCCTCGGCGGAGCCGGCGGCGTCCTCTGCCTCGTTGTTGGCGCTGCGGGGCCTCGGCGGAGCAGGGCCTCGTCGACGCTAGCGGAGCGGGGACTCGTCGGAGCCAGCATTGTCCTCTGCCTCATCCTCGGTCTCGCCAAACAGTGCCTCGCCCGCTTCATCGCCCTCTTTGCTAGCCTCTTTGTAGGCGGCCGCAGCCTCCGTCACCCGCATGCGGTACCGCCAGCGCTCGAGGCAGCCCTTGCGGGCGGAGCGGTACAAGTCGAGCAGCGCCTCCTGCTCCGCCCGCTCCGCGGCGATCTGCTCCTCCGCCTTCAGGTGCTCCTGGTGAGATGGTGGTTGTAGGCGGCGTCGGCCTGCGCCTCCCGGAACTGCTCCTCACGCATCTGCCTCACCCTGTCCATATATTGGGCACGGGCCTCGCCGATGGTCATGGTGCAATGCACCGGCGAGGATGGCACGGAGGAGGGGGTTGGCGCCGGATCGTCGACTACCATGTTCTCCATTGGGACGTCGTCGTCCCCCGGCTGCCTGCCGGCCAGCCGGTCGGCAGCAATGGCTGCCATCTCCTTGTGGTCCGTCGTCCGCCCGTCCCGAAGAGCGCTGGAGCGCGAGGAAGCCATGGTGGGCAGTAGTGGTGTGGACAGGAGAAAGGGAACGGATGCGGATGACTGCGGCTATGGCCGGCGCAGGAATTTATATAGCAATGGTGGGCGGGCGGAGGGACGGACGTGTGGCGCCGGAGTAGCCGCATCGGCAACCGCGTATCATTAATGTGGGTGGCAGATGGACGGACGGACGGCACTTGTGTCGTTTGAAGGCGGAGCAATCGCCTGCACTGGGGAGCGGGGTGGGCGGCGCTGACTGTTTCGCGCGGAAAGCGCGCGCGGGCGAGGAGATGACTTTACTTGGAGAGGATGACAATGGGGACCCACCAGGTCCATAGCCTCACGTATGCAAGTGCCTCCTTATTATTTATTTATATATATATATATATAACTATAATTTATTTTGCTTCCTCCTGGTTTCCTGACATCACGGTCCCATACCATTGTCAACCTATGTAGTAGTCAATAAACGAGAGAATTACACAAGAAGCGGCCGACAGCTGGGACCAAGAAGCTCGAGCAGTATTTGTGTTTTTGAGGTGTGAGCACTGCAGAGTTTTTCGATGTTTAGCCCAGATATTAATTTTTCTCCTCTGAACAACAACGAAAACATCGCTGCAGGTATTAACTGGGCGGGCTGTGCCCCGTCTAGCCCAGGCCAGATATCCAGCCTAGATATTAATTTTTTTCAAGCTGAAAATGGCTAGCCCAGCTATACTTTTTTTAGGAATACCCAGGCAATGTCAAGTTGTTATTCTCCGCCCCGCTGGGCTGCAAATCTTTCCTAGGAGGGATGCATTAGGCTTAACAAGAAAATGGGCTTTAAGAAATAATAAATGGGATGTAATTATAAAAACTGGGCAGTAACTATAAAAAATGCACCAAACACGTGATTACTTTATAAAATATTATTTTTGGATATTGAAAATTTTAATTTCATTAATTGTTGCGAGCGCAATGTTTTGTTGGATTTTTACGTAATATAAATTTATATTGAAATTGTATTTAATCTGACTAGAAATTTCGGGATAAAAATATTTCGGATCCCATCAAAATGTGGGAAATTTTATTGAATTCTGTTTTGAACGGTTGGTTGAAATGGGCTGTACTTTTAACAAACTGTAAATGGGCTGTAGTAAATTCCATTAGAATTCAAAAATGGGCTACACATTCTTACAAATCTCAAATGGGCTATAAGTTCTCTGCCACACACTTTTGGCTTACTAAGTTGACGCGTCCCCTAAAAAACAGAGTTGACGCGTATGCAAGGCTTTGTCAACTTATAGTCAACACACGGTTCTAGCAGCAGTGGTCGTTGGATGTCCATCCAACAGATGCCGTGCTTCTTCTTCAATCTTGGATATTCTAGCTTCACCCGCCCAAAAAATGATTCCTCCCCCTGACATCTGGGGCGCACCGTTTCGAAAGCTGACCTGTGGGCCTACTAAGTTGACGTACCAAGGGCTTTGTCAACTTAGTCAATATAAACGATTCTAGCTGCAGTGACCATACGATGTCCATCCAACGGCCGTCGTGCTTCTTCAACCTCTGGTCTTCTTGCTCCAGCCGCCCAAAGCAGCGCCGGTCGTGCCGCCTGCTCCTGCCTCCCATGGCCGGCTGTGCTGGCGCGGAGGCCTCACCGCCCCTTACTACTCCCACCGCTGGCTAGGCCATCCCTCCACTCACCCACACCCCCTGTTATTCTGCGGCGACGGCAGCGCAGCCGAACCAGTGAACCCTCGTACTCCTCTCCGCATGTGCATCCACTGCCGCGTCTTCCCCGGCTCCGCGTCGTCCCCTTCGTAGGCCTCGCCGTCGTCCATCGCCCTGGTGCTCTCGGCGCGGCGTGGTCAACGTGGTCAAGGAACGACTTCCATCGGACGTGGACTATATGTGGAGAGGCTGACAACTGGGTCCACGGCAGCCGCAAGGAAGTGCCTCCTTATTACGCGGAAAATAATTATTCCTCCACCTGATAGCGGGGACCCACCGGACGGGCCACCAGTATTTTGCGAAAAAATCGTTTCCCCCTGACTGCTGGGACCCACCAGACGGGCCACCATATTTCGCGAAAAAAACGTTCCCCCCGCTGTCAGCTCAGACCCACCGGAAGTGCCTCCTTATTACGCACAAAAAAATGAATACTCCCCCGGCTAGCTGGGACCCACCTTGGTGGGAGGCTGACTTGTGGGCCTACTAAGTTGACGGGGACGAGTCAACTTAGTCAATATGAACGATTCTAGCTCCAGTGACTGTACGATGTCCATCCAACGGCCGTAGTGCTTCTTCAACCTTTGGTCTTCTTGCTCCAGCCGCCCAAAGCAGCGCCGGTCGTGCCGTATGCTCCTGCCTCCCGTGGCCGGCTGTGCTGCCGCAGAGGCCTCACCGCCCCCTACTATTCCCACCGCTGGCCAGGCCCTGCGGCGACGGCAGCCTCACACCGCAGCCGAACCAGTGAACCCTCGTACTCCTCTCCGCGCGGGCTTCCACTGCCGCGTCTTCCCCGGCTCCGCGTCGTCCCCTTCCTAGGCCTCGCCATCGTCCACCGCCGTGGTGCTCTCCGTGCGGCGTGGTCAAGGAACGACTTCCATCGGAAGAGTACTGTACGTGGTGAGGCTGACAGCTGGGTCCACGGCCACAACCCAGTTTTTTTGTGATTTGCCAAGTAAGTCGCTTTGTCAGGCCTGTTGGGCTGCAAATCTTTCAAGACAAGGAGAGCTTTCATTCGGCTGGCCGAGAAAATGGCCCATCAGTAATGAAAAATGGGCTGTACATTTTTAAAACACATCAAACCGGCAATTAGTTTCAAATATCTTTTTTTTCATTTCAAGATTTTAAATTACATTAATTTTTATGCGTGGAGAATTTGTTGGATTTTATATTGATATACATTTATTTTTAAAATCAGTTTGAATGTGATTCAAAATTTCGGGATTAAAAACAGTTCGGACCGCACCGAAATATGCAAAATTTCGTATAATTTTTTAACCATGGCCACAATATGGGCTGTAATGCTAACAAAAAGAATATGGGCTCCAAAAAACACCTTAAGAATTAGCAAATGAGCTATAAATTATTAGAAATAATGGCAGATGGGTTGTATGCTGTTTTCCACAGATTTGAGGCTTTCCTTAAAAAAGGGTTGACGCACAAGCACTGACTGTTGGATGTCCATCCAACGGCTGTCGTGCTTCTTCAATCTCTGCTCTTCCTGCTCCAGCCGCTCAAACAAGCGCCGGCGGGACTGCCTGCTCCCTCCTCCCCGCGGCCGGCTGTGCTGCCGCGCAGGCCTCATCGCCCCACCGTACTCCCATCGCTGGCCTAGCCATCCCTCTACTCACCCACACCTGCTGTTACTCTCCGGCGACGGCAGACGAACCAGTAAACCCTCGTACTCCTCCGTGTGGGAAACAACTGCCGAGTCTTCCCTGCCTCCGTGTCGTTCCCTTCCTAGGCCTCACCGTCGTCCACCGCCCTGGTGCTCTCGGCGCGGCCTGGTCAACGTGGTCAATGACCGACATGCATCTGAAGTGGACTGTACGTGGAGAGGCCGACAGCTGGGTCCACGGCCGCACGCAAGGAAATGCCTCCTTATTACGCGCAAAATAATGATTCCTCCACCTGACATCAGGGACCACCGAAAGGGCCTCTGTATTTCGCGAAAAAAACGTTACCGCCGCTGACAGCTCGGACCCACCAGCTATATCTTCGCACGCAAGGAAGTGCCTCCTTATTACGCACAAAAAAATGAATACTCCCCCTGTTAGCTGGGACCCAGTATAGTGGCAGGCTGACTTGTGGGCCTACTAAGTTGACGGGGACGGAGGCCTTTGTCAACTTAGTCAATATGCACGATTCTAGCTCCAGTGACTGTACGATGTCCATCCAACGGTCGTAGTGCTTCTTCAACCTCTGGTCTTCTTGCTCCAGCCGCCCAAAGCAGCGCCGGTCGTGCCGCATGCTCCTGCCTCCCGTGGCCGGCTTTGCTGCCGCGGAGGCCTCACCGCCCCCTACTATTCCCACCGCTGGCCAGGCCCTGCGGCGACGGCAGCCTCACACCGCAGCCGAACCAGTGAACCCTTGTACTCCTCTCCACGCGGGCTTCCACTGCCGCGTCTTCCCCGGCTCCCCGTCGTTCCCTTCCTAGGCCTCGCCGTCGTCCACCGCCCTAGTGCTCTCGGCGCGGCGTGGTCAACGTGGTCAAGGGGAACGACTTCCATCGGACATGGACTGTACGTCGAGAGGCTGACAGCTAGGTCCACGGCCGCAGCAAGGAAGTGCCTCCTTATTGCGCGGAAAATAATTATTCCTCCACCTGACAGCTGGGACCCACCGGACGGGCCACTGTATTTCGCGAAAAAAAACCTTTCCCCTGACTGCTGGGACCCATCAGCTACATCTTCGCACGCAAGGAAGTGCGTCCGGGCAAAAAAAAAAGATTCGCCCCCTGACTGCTGGGACCCACCAGCTACATCTTCGCAGGAAAGGAAGGTGCCTGACAGTCGGGACCCACCTGGTCGAAGCGTACGTAGCGTTGTCATTCTGGCCGCGAACGTGTACGTACATATATACTGGTGGATGTAGAGGCGCGCACGTGTCGTAGTAGAGGCGCGTACGTGTCGTAGTAGAGGCGCGCACGTAGCATGTACACGTACGTACAGCGGCCAGGGTGCAGGAAAGAAAATACGGCCACGTATGTGTACATACGGGCGGGGTCTCAAACGCCTACTCGCGCATAGGTACGGCCAGGGGTCGTGTACATGGCTGGGTCGGAACGGAGAAATAGCGTCGTCGTCGTGTTCATGGGGAGCCAACCGGCTGGGTCGGAACGGAATGCGTGGTCGTGTTCATCAGGAGGGCTTGGACGGAACATGCGATGGAAACGAGGCCTGGCGTACCGCAGAACGGAGGAAACGGACCTCCTATGGTCAAAACGGGGGTCCTATTGATCGGGAGGGGTGTGGCGTACCGCAAAACGGAGGAAACGGACCTCCTACGGTCGAAACGGGGGTCCTGTTGATCGGGAGGGGTGTGGCGTACCGCAAAACGGAGGAAACGGACTTGTGTTGGAGCGCTACGGTTGAAACGGGGGTCCTGTTCATCGGGAGGGGTGTGGCGTACCGCAAAACGGGACTCCACGGGATCCTATTCATCTCCACCGTCGACCCCCTCCAGCCTCCACGGGCTACTGTTCATCCACCGTCGACCTCCTCCAGCCTCCACCTGCGACTGTTCATCCACGGGCTCCTGTTCATCTAGCCTCCACCACGCGCTACTCCACCGGCTACTGTTCAACCAGCCCTCTCCACGGGCTCCTGTTCAACCACCCCTCCACGGGCTACTATTCATCCAGCCCTCCACCGTCTACTGTTCATTCTGCCCTCCACGGGGTGGTCCTGTTCATCCTGCACTCCACGGGGTCCTGTTCATCCAGAGGCAACACCACGGGGTCCTGTTCATCCACCCCCACCGGGAACTGTTCATCCAAACCCCCCCAGCAACACTCACTGTTCATCCAGAGGCAGCATCGATCGGCTTCAGTTAGCAGCAGTAGCGAAGGAATCGCTCGATCGGGTTCAGTTAACAGCCATCGATCGATCGCTCGGGTTCAGTAACGCGTAGCCTACAGTGCAATCGCTCGGGTTCAGTTAGAGCCCAATGCCTCGCTCGGGTTCAGTTAGAGCCAACGCCTCGCACACACGCGTGTACGTGTACGAGAGAAACACGCATCGCTCGGCCCCCGACCTCCCACCGTAACCGGGAACTCCCCGAAATTTTCCTCGCCCTCGCTTCTACCACAGTTTTTTCCGTCATGGACGGCCCAAAGAATGTCATGCAGCTGCGTCTCCGGCCCGCCCAGGACGAAAAGCACATTTTCTGTCATGATTTTTTGTCATAGAAGTAGGAGCCCACCACATCTATGATGATACCGGGTTTTGTCACAATTATCGTCATAGAAGTGTCATATGTATGACAGAAAAAAATTTGTTTGACCCAAAATGTCATGGATGTGTCTTTTTTTTGTAGTGTCTGTGTTTGTTTTCATTTCATCATGATGACTGTGCTTATGTTATGTTATGTTTTCATCTGAGTACTTATTCCGCTGCAAGTAGTTCTTCCCTTAGGAAATTCCTCACCCTGAAGTTCCTCAGTGAAGAATTCATAAAAATCGCCTATTCACCCCCTTTAGCTGACTTAACGCACTTTCAATTGGTATCAGAGCAAGGTACTTCCTTGTTCTGTGTGATTTTGGTTTAACCGCCTAGAGTTTTAGTTATGTCGATCGCAGGTATGATCAAGGTCTCTGTTGGGTGTCCTACCTTTGATGGTACAGACTACCCCTACTAGAAGAATAAGATGCGCATACATCTTGAGGCAATTGATAACGATCTCTGGTATGTTGTGGAGAATGGTGTCCCCTCTGTCACCCCTACCATCAATGCTGCTGACGTGAAGAGATTCAAGCAACTCGACTCTCAAGTGAAGAACATCATATGTGGCCATCTGAGCAAAGGGCAGTATGGTAGAGTGAGTTCTTTGGAGACAGATAAGCTTATCTGGGATAGGTTGTCCAAGGTCAATGAAGGAGTCTCAACATAGCGTGACTCTCGAGTTGACGTTATTCGCAGTATCTTCAACCGCTTCAAAAGACTCGACAATGAAAATGTTCAGCAAACCTGCGACCGCCTCACTGGCATCTCAAATGAGCTTCAAGCACTTGGTGCCACTCACATCACCGACCATGAGGTGGTGAAGAAATTGCTGAGATCGCTTGATTCTTCATTTGATACTCTGGCATTGATAATACAAGAACGTGGAGACTATAAGTCACTTGATCCCGCTGATATCCTCGAGAGGCTAAACACTCATGAGTTCTAGCTTGATGAGAAGAGAGATCTCTATGGACCGAGCTATGGCAGATCACGTGCTCTGAAGGCCAAGGCCGTGTGTGAATCTGAAGGTGAAGATTCTGGTAGCAGCCTTGGTGATCCTGAAGAACTGAGCCAGGAGCTAGCAATGCTCGTGAAGAAATTCCAGAAGTTCTCAAGATGTGGTCGCTTTGGAAAATCCTCAAGAAGTGATGATTCCTCATCCCGTGACTACAAGAAGAGACTGTGCCACAAGTGCAAGAAACCTGGTCACTACATTCAAGACTATCCTCAGTGGGAAAAGGAATCAAAGAAGAAGAAATACAAGGATTACAGTTCTGATGACTCAAAGAAGAAGAAGAAGAAATCTTCAAAGTCTTCATCATCAAAATCCTCGAA
Source organism: Triticum aestivum (assembly GCF_018294505.1). Taxonomy (NCBI): domain Eukaryota; kingdom Viridiplantae; phylum Streptophyta; class Magnoliopsida; order Poales; family Poaceae; genus Triticum; species Triticum aestivum. The sequence continues at coordinate 48,332,505 of NC_057811.1, read as the reverse complement.
GTCTTCACCTCACAAGAAGAGTAGCTCTAAGAAGGCTCGGGCATTCATTGGCAAGGAAATAGACTCTGAAGCTGAATCTGAGGAACATGAGGATGAGGAGGCATCTGAGGAGTCAGAATCTGGTGTGGCAAGCCTAGCCCTCGCTACTGCATTCGTCAGCAAGTCCATCTTCAACTCTGAGGAGAATGACTTCCCCAACAAAGCTGACGATGGTGATGATGACTACGCTCCCACCTATTGCTTCATGGCAAAGGGTGCCAAGGTACTCAAATATCCCTCCTCTGAATCAAGTGAGGATGAATCTGATGAAAACATCAAGCCTAGCTATTCTAAACTTGCTAAGATTGCTGTGAAACAACAAAAGGCTTTTGAAAAGGTTCAAAATATGTAAAATAAAAGTGATGATATGTTGGGTGAAGAAATGGATCGCACTAAAACCTTGACTGAAAATCTTCAGAGACTTCAGTCTAAGTTTGACAACCTTCAAAGTCATCATAACACTCTCTTATCTGATCATGAGAAGCTTTCTTATGAATTTCTTCAAAGAAAGCAAGATCTTGAGAAGCTAAGGGTGAGTTATGAAGATCTTCAGAAGGAGCGTGATTCATTATTTTGCTCAACAAATCAGCGCTGCTCAGGAAGAATTCATTCCTCCGTGTTTGAAGTGCATTGAACGTGAATCTGCAAATTCTTCACCTGAAAGTTCAAATGCTTCTATTGCTGCAAATTCTTCACCTGTCTCTGCTATCACTGATTCCTCATCTGAGGATATTGCTAGTATCACTGACAATGCAGGGCTGAAGGAATTGTATATGATAGGCATGTACAAAAGCCTCAAAGGGCATTAGGCCCTTTGTGATGTGCTTAAAAAGTAGGTCCTCAACAGGAACCCTAGGAAAGAGGGTATTGCCTTTGAGAGGAAACTCAATGTTGATGGAACATACTGGAAGCCTGAGCAGTATCCCAAAACCTCATGGGTTGCTGCAAAGGGACCTCCAGTAGATCCATCTACGTTATCTGGCTTTACATGTGAATCTTCTCATTCTTCTGATGAGTTATTTGACTCCAACTATAAGATGTTCAAAAATCAGAATGGTGAAGTATTTGCTAGATATGTTGGCACTAACTGCAGGAACAGTTCTCCTATGAAGAAAATCTGGGTTCCCAAAAGGTGCCTTGAAAGTCTTCAGGTGAATGTCATCATTGTTGGGGAACATAGTAATTTCAAAAAATTCCTACGCACACGCAAGATCATGGTGATGCATAGCAACGAGAGAGAAGAGTGTTGTCCACGTAACCTCGTAGACCGAAAGCGGAAGCGTTAGCACAACGCGGTTGATGTAGTCGTACGTCTTCATGATCCGACCGATCCAAGTACCGAATGTACGGCACCTCCGAGTTCAGCACACGTTCAGCTCGATGACGTCCCGCGAACTCCGATCCAGCAGAGCTTCACGGGAGAGTTCCGTCAGCACGACGGCGTGATGACGGTGATGATGATGCTACCGACACAGGGCTTCGCCTAAGCACCGCTACGATATGATCGAGGTGGAATATGGTGGAGGGGGGCACCGCACACGGCTAAGAGATCAATGATCAATTGTTGTGTCTAGAGGTGCCCCCCTGCCCCCGTATATAAAGGATGGAGGAGGGGAGGCCGGCCGGCCCCTAGGGCGCGCCAGAAGTGCGGAGTCCTACTAGGACTCCCTAGTCCTAGTAGGATTCCTCCTCCCACATGGAATAGGAAAAAGGGAAGGGGAAAGGAGAAGGAAGGGGGCGCCCCCCTTCCCTAGTCCAATTAGGACCAGACCATGGGGAGGGGTGCGGCCACCTTTTGTGGCCTTTCTCTCCTTTCCCGTATGGCCCATTAAGGCCCAATACGAATTCCCGTAACTCTCCGGTACTCCGAAAAATACCCGAATCACTCGGAACCTTTCCAATGTCCGAATATAGTCGTCCAATATATCGATCTTTACGTCTCGACCATTTCGATACTCCTCGTCATGTCCCTGATCTCATCCGGGACTCCGAACTACCTTCGGTACATCAAATCACATAACTCATAATACAAATCGTCACCGAACGTTAAGCGTGCGGACCCTACGGGTTCGAGAACTATGTAGACATGACCGAGACACATCTCTGGTCAGTAATCAATAGCGGAACCTGGATGCTCATATTGGCTCCTACATATTCTACGAAGATCTTTATCGGTCAAACCGCATAACAACATACGTTGTTCCCTTTGTCATCGGTATGTTACTTGCCCGAGATTTGATCGTCGGTATCTCAATACCTAGTTCAATCTCGTTACCGGAAAGTCTCTTTACTCGTTCCGTAATGCGTCATCCCGCAACTAACTCATTAGTCACATTGCTTGCAAGGCTTATAGTGATGCGCATTACCGAGAGGGCCCAGAGATACCTCTTCGATACACGGAGTGACAAATCCTAATCTTGATTCATGCCAACCCAACAAACACCTTCGGAAACACTTGTAGAGCATCTTTATAATCACCCATTTACGTTGTGACGTTTGATTGCACACAAAGTGTTCCTCCGGATATTCGGGAGTTGCACAATCTCATAGTCCGAGGAACATGTATAAGTCATGAAGAAAGCAGTAGCAATAAAACTGTAACGATCACAATGCTACGCTAATGAATGGGTCTTGTCCATCACATCATTCTCCTAATGATGTGATCCCGTTCATCAAATGACAACACATGTCTATGGCTAGGAAACATAACCATCTTTGATGAACAAGCTAGTCAAGTAGAGGCATACTAGGGACACATTGTTTTGTCTATGTATTCACACATGTATCAAGTTTCCGGTTAATACAATTCTAGCATGAATAATAAACATTTATCATAAAATAAGGAAATAAGTAATAACTTTATTATTGCCTCTAGGGCATATTTCCTTCAATCATGACACCACCTGTGAAGAATAGGAACCCCGGATCAAATTCTTCATATGGATTCAAGTCCTCATATGGACCAAATTCCTCACGTGGATCAAATTCTTCAGATGGATCAAAGTCCTCATATGAACATCATCATGCTACTGTTTCATAGGGAAAGACTAAGGGTTATGAATATGTGCATTATTCTTCAAATCATTATGTTCATAAGTCCTCGAAGAATTTCTCTGCTTATTCATATGCTTACCCTAACTCCTCTTATGTGAAACGAAGTGGACTGGCTTCTATGCCACCTTTCTCTTATGGAGCTCGCAGAATGATGAACTCTTTGCCACCCCTTCATATGTGGGTGGTGAAGAAAAAGAACTAATCTCTTATGCAGGGTCAGGTCTCCAGACGTACTTAAATGTCTGAAGAATTTGTTGGAGACCTGAAGATGCTTGAAAGGACGCAAGCTAATCATGAAGAAATGAACTTTCTTTTCTCTCGTCCTCATACTGCTTTATCTGTTCTATTGCTTGATGAAATTGATCTAATGAAATGATGTCATATTCTTCACTGATGAAGTATATGAGTTCATAAGTTGCACTAATTCATCTGCAGGATGATCGACGCAAAGCCACTGAGTGGGTCCTTGATAGTGGATGTACAAACCACATGACTGGTGACCAGAATCTATTGATGGATGCTCCCTTATCTCCATCGCATCTGAAGCATATCACCTACGCTGACAAAGGAAAAAAAGCAAGGTCTTGGGTCTAGGTAAGGTTGCGATCTCAAAGGATCGACACATGGACAAAGTCATGCTTGTCGAGTCTTTAGGATTCAACCTCATGTCAGTCTCAGTGCTTTGTGATCTTGATATGGTTGTTATCTTTGGCAAGTATCGTTGTGTTGTGATCATGGAAGCTGACCATTCCAAAGTCTTCGAAGGCTTTAGGGGAGGAAACATGTATATTGTTGATTTCTCTACAGGACCACAACCCGCTATATGCCTACTTGCAAAAGCTTCAGAAGGCTGGCTATGGCATCGACGACTTGGTCATGCTGGCATGAGGAACTTGCACACGCTCGCGAAGAAGAAGCATATCATTGGCATTAAGAATGTCAAATTCCTCAAGGATCACTTGTGTGAAGCCTGTGAAGCTGGAAAGATGACCAAGGCCAAGCATCCAGCGAAGACTATCATGACTACCACTCGTCCATTTGAATTGCTTCACATGGATCTCTTTGGTCCTAACCATTATTCTGCATTCACCAATGAAGCTTCTCTATATGGCTTTGTTATTTTTGATGATTACTCTCGTTACACATGGGTACATATCGTCACTTACAAACGTGAAGTGCAAGAAGTCTTCAAACGATTTTCCTCGAGGGCTTCAACCAACTTTGGTGTGAAGATCAAGCACATCAGAAGTGACAATGGAACTGAGTTCAAGAATAGTGGTCTTGATGACTATCTTGATGAAGTTGGTATTACTCATGAGTTATCTGCTCCTTATACTCCTCAGCAGAATGGCGTCGTGGAGCGCAAGAACAGGACTCTTGTTGAGATGGCTCGCACTATGCTTGGTGAATACAAGACACCTCATCATTTCTGGACTGAGGCAATTGATACTGCGTGCCACATCATCAACAGGGTATATCTTCACAAATTCTTCAAGAAGACTGCATATGAACTCCTCACTGACAAGAAACCCAATGTGAGTTATTTCAAAGTCTTCGGTGCTAAATGTTGGATTAGAGATCCTCATCACAATTCTAAATTTGCATCGAAAGCACATGAAGGTTTTATGCTTGGTTATGGAAAGGACTCGCACACCTACATAGTCTTCAACACCGTTCACCACAAGGTTGTTGAAACTGTAGATGTGCGGTTCGATGAAACTAATGGCTCGCAAAGAGAGCACCTACCTCCTGTGCTAGATGAACAGTCTCCTGAGGAAACCATCAAGTTCAAGGCTACTGAGGATGTCATTCCTACCGAAGAATCTGCTGAAGAAGTTATTCCAAACCGTGAAGAACATCATGTTGGTGCACCTGAGGAAAATGGATCTGAAGAAAATGCTGATCCAATTCCTCGTCGCCAACCCGCTCATCCTCGAGTTGCAAATGAAGTGCAGATTGAGAAAATCATCAACGACGTCAACGCACCAGGTCCTCTCACACGCTCAAAAGCTTCACATTTGTCTAACTTTTGTGGGCACTTTGCTTTCGTCTCTATCACAGAGCCCACTAAGGTAGATGAAGCATTTCTGGAGCCTGAGTGGATTCAAGCTATGCAAGAAGAATTACATCAGTTCAAGCTCAACAACGTCTGGGAACTTGTCAAGCGACCAGACCCTCGCAAGCACAATATCATCGGCACAAAGTGGATCTACCGCAACAAGCAAGATGAAAATGGCCTTGTGGTGAGGAATAAGGCACGGCTTGTAGCTCAAGGCTACACACAGGTTGAAGGAATTGATTTCGATGAAACTTCTGCACCTGTTGCTAGACTTGAGGCTATTCGCATATTACTTGCTTATGCTAACCATCATAATATAATCTTATATCAAATGGATGTGAAAAGTGCATTCCTCAATGGTAAGCTTGAGGAAGAAGTATATGCTGCTCAACCCCCAGATTTTGAAGATCCAAAGCATCCTGACAAAGTCTTCAGACTCAATAAGGCCCTCTATGGCCTCAAGTAGGCCCCTCGGGCGTGGTATGAGACTTTGAAGGAATTCCTCATGAAGAAAGGTTTCAAACCCGGTTCACTTGACCCAACTCTTTTCACCAAAACTTATGATGATGAACTATTCGTGTGCCAAATATATGTTGATGATATTATCTTTGGTTGTACTGACCAACGTTACAGTGATGAAATTTGCCTATATGATGAGTGAAGAATATCAAATGTCTATGATGGGAGAATTGAAATTCTTCTTAGGTCTTCAGATACGTCAACAATGCAATGGCATATTCATATCTCAAGAGAAATACCTCAAAGATGTACTGAGGAAATTCGGCATGCAAGATTGCAAAGGCGTCAAAATCCCTATGCCCACAAATGGCCATCTATGCACTGATGAAGATGGTATTGACTTCGATCAAAAGGTATAGCGCTCCATGATTGGTTCTTTATTGTATTTATGTGCATCTAGGCCGGGTATTATGCTTAGTGTTTGCATGTGTGCCCGCTTTCAAGCTACACCGAAGGAATCACACCATAAGGCTGTGAAGCATATTCTTTGATATCTAGCTTACACTCCAACACTTGGATTATGGTATCCCAAGGGCTCGGCTTTTGATCTCATTGGATATTTAGACTCTAACTATGCTGGTGATCATGTGGACCACAAGTCAACATCAGGCACATGTCATTTCCTCGAACGATCATTGGTATGTTGGTCCTCGAAGAAACATAACTGCGTATCACTCTCTACTGCTGAAACTGAGTACATTGCTGCTGGTTCCTGCTGTGCTCAATTGCTATGGATGAAGCAAACCCTCAAGGACTACGGCATCAATGTGAAGAATGTGCCACTCTATTGTGACAATGAAAGTGCCATCAAGATTGCCCATAACCCAGTTCAGCACTCGAAGACAAAGCACATTCAGATTCGTCATCATTTTCTTCATGATCATGTGTTGAAGGGCGACATCTCTATCGAGCACGTGAAGACTGAAGAACAGCTAGCCGATATTTTCACAAAACCCTTGGATGAGAAGAGATTTAGCAAGTTGCGGTGTGAGCTAAATATCTTAGAATCTTCGAATGTCCTTTGAAAAGGACACACATCCTAACACTTATGTAAAGTTAATGACTTAGATGTGCAATAGACGAAGTAACGTTTTTCTTCAATCAATGAAGACTAACACCCTAAGTGTGAAGAAACTAACGAAGAATTTGATTCTCAGAGCCCTACGACAATTGTACGCAGTGTCTGAAATCAGCATTCTTATACGGTGGGTTACGCCACCAACAACAGTTGAAAATCTTCAATTTGAGTTTTTCTTCATTTTTGAAATTCCTCAGTTGTTCAATTTCTTCAACTTTGCATTGTCTTCTCTCTCTCTCTCCGTCGTTTTTCTTCCTTGGCTATATAAATATATGAGTTTATGTCCTCTACGGCATTCACTTATTGCTAATTCCTCAAGTTGCTTTTTCTGCTAAGTGAATGTGATCGGACCCTTCCCCCTCTATGCTAAACTCAACCCAGTCTGTTCACAAATTCTTCTTGTGCGTTCTATTTGAAACCCGTTCAAAATCTTCACTATGTCCTTGTCAGCTGAAGAATTTGCGAACGAAACCTTAAAATATTCTAATCTGAATTTTCGGCTTTTGCTGCTCAAACCGTTCCACATTCCATGATATGATTATCTATTCACACACGATCTCACACGATCTCCACCTCACAGTACGTGGGTGACACATGTCGCACGAATGAGAAGGGTCAGGGGCACGTTCGTCCATTTTCCTCGGGCGAGCGGTTTTTCACCTCGGCTATAAATACCCCTCACCCTCCTCAGACTGTTTTTACTCCGCTCGACCTCACTCCCTCGCTCGAGCTCTCAAAACCTAGCGCCGCCACTACTTCCATCGTCGCCAGTGAGGAAGAGCTTCGCTGCCTCGACCTCGTCGCCGTCATACTCGCACCGGCCACGGATTTCTGCACTCCGCCGTCGTCGTAGCTGTCTTCCTCCGCCAAGTTAGGGCGTGGAAGATCTGAACTGACGAGCTTCAAATCTACTATTCACAGTTCGTCGTGTTCTTCGTCAAGGGTAATTAAAAGTCATTTTTACTGCCCTTGTTGATTCCTTTGATTTCTACAAATCTTCAAAAGGTGTTTATTCTTCAATCTTCACACTCTAAACACCTCACACAAACATCTGTTCTTGATATGTTTCCCTAAGCAACGTTTTTCTTCAAGATTCCTCAGTTGTGTGGATTTTCAATCTATACAACTCTGGAACCTAAGACAAAGAACGCTTAATTAGTGAAATTCCTCAAGACACATCTGGTCAAATTCCTCAAACTTGTTCTTTTTGCAAATACTTCTGAGAACGCATATGACCTCTCCAAATTCCTTGCACCTATACTCTGTTCACAGGTACACATGTGCGCTGCTGAATCACTAGGTTCTCATCAACTTAACTCATTTGCAGCATTCCTCGAAGAAAAGTTGCATACCTCTTCACAGAATTCTGTTGTTCAGATTCCTCAGCTGAAGAAAATGGCTGACGGCAAGAAACCTCAGAAAGGAGGGAAGAAACCTGAAGTCAACACTGCGTTTGAGATTCCTGATGTCATCTATGCAGGGTACTGCACTCCTCCTCATGAAACGAAGAATGAGCGCAAAGTGCGCATTCAGAAGATAGAGAGGAGATGGGCCAGAGAATGGAGGGAATATCGATATGTCACTCCAAAGTACATGAAGAAATTCGTTGTACACCCTCCATGCCCAAGACCTCCACTGGCACCTGGCCAAGAAGCTGATCCCTCAAGCATCAGACCTGCTAAGGAATTTCCTGCTGAGTGGGCCAAACGTCAAGCTAAACTGGCCAAAATGGCAAAAGAGACAGTGAAGAAATTCAATGAAGATTCTGCTGCTGCCACTACTGAGGCCTCTGCTCGCAAGCCTAAGAAGGCTATGCCCAATAAGCCCGCTCACAAGCCCAGTACATCTGCTTCAATGCCCTCTCAGTCCAGTTCTGCAAAGCCCTCACAGAAAATTCCTCATGCTGCTCCTGCTCCTCCAAAGTCCTCAACTCCTCCGACAACGTCCTCAGCACCTGTGCATCTTGCCTCGTGTCAAAGGACCATAGGCAAATCAATTGCCTCAGGAGGCTCCACAAGTTCTTCAGCTCCTCCGAATTCCTCAACAGGCCCTACCTTGCTGAAGACCAAGACCACTGCTGGACGAAGCTCTAGACCAAGTCCTCACAAGAAGCAGGTTGCCTTTCAAGTACCGTCCGATGACGACGAAGCTGATGATGAGGAACTTGCCGAAATCATCAGAGATAGACAGCAAAGGGCCGCTAGAGCCAAAGGAAGTGAAGTTCCTCTCCTACTGGATCCAAAGTTGATCCTTGAGTACATCGATCTCTGGCACAAGGACCCCAACACACCTGTGCCTGACTTCAAGCTCACCCCTGGCCAAAGTCACATGTTGACCGCCTTCATTGGCGAGGAAAAATGGAAGTTTGAGAAGGCCAAGCAGCTGAAGAAAGCTCAATACAAAAAGGAGCGCTTTCTGAAAAAAATGTTGTCAACATGACAACTAATGAACTCATTACTATACAAACTGAGGTCAAAGGACTCACTGATGAATTCAACGTCTACCGCACTGATTGTCTAGGAGCCAAGGTCAGATTCGTCAAGTTGGCTGAAGGATTCACCACCAATATTGCAGCCCCAACGCAACATGAATCCCTTCATGCTGAAGCATCTGCTCAACCGACTGAAGAACATGAAAGCACCGCTGATGAAAATCAGGCTGCTGATGAAACTGCTAGTACCAGGGCTGATGACTCTATTTCAGCCGTTGATGAAATTGCCAGGGCAACCACTAGTGTTGCGCCTGAGGAACAATCCAGGCCAGCTGAGCCATCAACCGCTGAGCCTGAAGAAACTGAACCAACCGGGCCAACTGCATCAGTTGTGCCTGAGGTAAATGTACCAAATTCCTCTGCTCCTCCTGCACCAACACCAAGTCCAGTTCTTCCTTCTGCATCAGAAGCGAAGAAAACCAAGGCTGCAGAGCGATCAACAGTGAAGAAAAGGAAATCATCTGCTTCATCAGATTCTTCAACCCCGAAGAAGATGAAGACATTGACAAGCTCTTTTGAGAATCCCATTGATGCTATTCCTGTCTCTAGTATGCCATCAAAGGAACTCGTTCCTTTTGGTGAAGATTATGAGATCCCAAGCGGATCGGATGAAGACGTTCCTTCTGCTGCTTCTTCAAAGCAGTTGGACAAAGAAATTGAAGCGGATAATATCCCTTCAACCCCAGTCATCTCATCGCCTATGCCTCAGTTCACAGCTGAAGAGGCAGGCGTTGAAGAATTAAGTGAAGAAGATGAAGACGTGGACATTGGGAGCACCACGGCTGTGATGAATGATGACTTTTGGGAAAGTCAGCACCCCAACTCTGCTTTGTTGACGCCACTGCAACAAATTCCTCAGTCCCCAGTACACACTGAAGTTCAAATTGGCTCTGACGAACCTCACACCACTCCTTCCATTCCTGAAGAAATTCCAGCCACTAGTGCTGATGAAAATGCTAATGAAGAAAAGAAGACCTAGGCTGCAACTGAAGCAGAAACTGAAATTCCTCAGCCTGTGGTGCCTGAGAATGTGATTCCTGAGCCTCTGATGACTTTGACTGATACTCCTCAGCCCAATCCGAAGAATCCCTTCTCTAAGAAGCAAAACTTCAAGGTTGATGACTTCTTCCACGAGCATGTATTCTTCACAGACTACAATCCCTATGACTCTGCTCGCCTACGAAGAAAGCGTTTCTGGACTGCCAGCCAAGAAAACTTCTATTCTTCACTCCTTTGTGATAAGGACAAAGTCTTCGACCATGAGCATATTCCTCATGTGGACATGGAATCGCTGTCGTGCTTCACACCAGTTCTCAGCGTTCACGACGCTGGATTGCTCAACTTCTGCACCGATATCTGTGATTGGAATGAAGAGTTAATTCTTCAGTTCTGTGTGACGCTGCACATCATAGGAAATACTGAAGATGTGAACCCTTGGGTGTTGGACTGGATGGTAAAAAACACTCACTTCAAAGTACCAGCCTCTGAATTGCTTCATGCCCTGCCTGTCAGTCCTCCCCTTGAAGGTGCTTGTTGTATATATCATGAACCTGAACTCACTGATCACTATATGCAAGTGTTGATGAAGCCACTGAAGCCCAGTCAAGCCCCAAGGAACAAATTCCTCGTGAAGGAATTGCTATATGTGCCACGGACTGACTATCGCATTCTGACCAAGACATTGAGTCCAATCAAGGGCCACGACTCGAATGAAGAAGAGGTCGTTGGCATCATGAAGAATCTGCTATTCAAAATCATTCATGGCGTTCCTGTCAACTACCATGATTTCTTCATGAGGACTCTGGCCAATGTTGCATTGTCCCCTTTTGAATTAAAGCCTTACGCTCCCTGGATTATGAGATTCCTAAGATTAAGGTCTTCAATCAATTACAAGGCTGACACACTCAACCATGGCAGTGATGACCCACAAGTATAGGGGATCTATCATAGTCCTTCCGAGAATTAAGAGTGTCGAACCCAACGAGGAGCAGAAGGAAATGATAAGCGGTTTTCAGCAAGGTATTCTCTGCAAGCACTGAAATTATAGGTAACAGATGGTTTTTGTGATAAGATAATTTGTAACGAGCAACAAGTAAAAAAGTAAATAAAGTGCAGCAAGGTGGCCCAATCCTTTTTGTAGCAAAGGACAAGCCTGGACAAACTCTTATATAGAGAAAAGCGCTCCCGAGGACACATGGGAATTATCGTCAAGCTAGTTTTTATCACGTTCATATGATTCGCGTTCGGTACTTTGATAATTTGGTATGTGGGTGGACCGGTGCTTGGGTGCTGTCCTTACTTGGACAAGCATCCCACTTATGATTAACCCCTACTGCAAGCATCCGCAACTACAAAAGAAGTATTAAGGTAAACCTAACCATAGCATGAAACATATGGATCCAAATCAGCCCCTTACGAAGCAACCCATAAACTAGGGTTTAAGCTTCTGTCACTCTAGCAACCCATCATCTACTTATTACTTCCCAATGCCTTCCTCTAGGCCCAAATAATGGTGAAGTGTCATGTAGTCGACGTTCACATAACACCACTAGAGGAGAGACAACATACATCTCATCAAAATATCGAACGAATACCAAATTCACATGACTACTAATAGCAAGACTTCTCCCATGTCCTCAGGAACAAACGTAACTACTCACAAAGCATATTCATGTTCATAATCAGAGGGGTATTAATATGCATATAGGATCTGAACATATGATCTTCCACCAAAAAAACCAACTAGTATCAACTACAAGGAGTAATCAACACTACTAGCAACCTACAGGTACCAATCCCAGACTTAGAGACAAGAATTGGATACAAGAGATGAACTAGGGTTTGGGAGGAGATGGTGCTGGTGAAGATGTTAATGGAGATTGGCCCTCTCCCGATGAGAGGAGCGTTGGTGATGATGATGGCGATGATTTCCCCCTCCCGGAGGGAAGTGTCCCCGGCAGAACAGCTCCGCCAGAGCCCTAGATTGGTTCCGCCAAGGTTCCGCCTCGTGGCGGTGGAGTCTCGTCCCGAAAGCTTGCTTATGATTTTTCTTCGGACGAAAGACTTCATATAGCTGAAGATGGGCACCGGAGGGCCAACCGGGGGCCCACGAGACAGGGGGCGCGCCCAGGGGGTAGGGCGCGCCCCCACCCTCGTGGCCAGGGTGTGGGCCCCCTCTGGTATTTCTTCCGCTCAGTATTTTTTATTATTTCCAAAAATAACTTTCGTGGAGTTTCAGGACTTTTGGAGTTGTGCAGAATAGGTCTCTAATATTTGCTCCTTTTCCAGCCCAGAATTCCAGCTGCCGGCATTCTCCCTCCTTATGTAAACCTTGTAAAATAAGAGAGAGTAGGCATAAGTATTGTGACGTAATGTGTAATAACAGCCCATAATGCAATAAATATCGATATAAAAGCATGATGCAAAATGGACGTATCAGGCAGCTACTTTCCCCCCATTGAAGTCCTCAATCGGACATTTTCCTCAGCTGATGAAAAGGGCAATTCTACTGCTGTTATTGATTAAGGCATTCGACCATTGGATGGTCAGTTCCGCAAAGCTGCATCTTACTCCACCAATGATGACTCTGCCACTCATGACTCTGCCGCCAATGCCTCAAAGCAAAATCCTCAAGGCACAGCTCCAAGGGTGATGACTGATCGTGAGCTTCTCCTTAGTCTTCTCCAGAAGGTCGATCGCAACCACAAATGGGTTAGGCGTCAGTTTGGTTCAATTCTTCACAACATGACTGCTACGCACAATTCAGTGAAGAAGAACCACTACTACCTCCATGAAGTATTCAATCACACCTGGGCTGTTCTGTCTCATCTTTATGGTGAAGAAGATCTCAAGCAGATGGGCTTCAAGCAAGACTTTGACTGGTCTCAGCCATCGGCGAAGAAATTCAAGAAAGTCAAAGTTCCTTCCTTGGTAGCCAGCTCATATTCGTCATCGCGCGAGACTGATGAGCATGAAGATTTGGACGACACTGCGGCAGGCCATACTTCAACAACCGACCCCAACAATGCTTGCGCTCCTCCATCAACTTCATGATGATATTCTTCAAGGGCGTTAGTCCTCACTTTTCGTCCCTTTTGGTCATTCGATGACAAAGGGGGAGAAATTTGAGTTAGTCTTCAAGCGGGTCTATATATGGGCGTTTTTTTCTAAGTTACAACTCTCGTTCTTCTGAAGACTTTATTGGATCGAGTTGTAAACTTAAACCCGATGGTGGTCTGATACTTTTTCTATGTTCTTCTGCATGCTATTTCCTCATATATGTTAAAGCACGCATGCTGAATTGCACCAGTCACCATATTTCATCATGCATTTCAAATTCTTCATATCATATGTTAAATGCGTGTATGAATTACAAGATATAGGGGAGATCTCCATGATTCTACTCTTCAAAATGTGCATTGATTCAAAAGAAAATTCCTCACTATGCACATCTTCAGGGGGAGTTCTTCTATATCTTGCAATCAAATTCCTCAATATCAGTATTTACACTTCAAATGTTTATCCCCGTTAAAAACTTAACCTATATTGTCATCAATCACCAAAAAGGGGGAGATTGTAAGTGCATCTAGTGCCCCTTAGTGATTTTGGTGTATTGAAGACTTATAGGTTAATTAAGGGACTGATGCGTTTGTGAGTGTACACAGGTCTATAAGTCTATGAGGAGTTTGATAATTACAGAGAAAGTCGAACCCTAAAAATGAATGTCTTCAACTGAAGACTTTTGGATTTCTGAAGACTTTGAAAGTGAAGAAATTGGTGTGACCATGAAGACTCTATATTCATGCGAGGAATGTGAAGTGTGAAGACTTTGTTTTCGTAGTTTCGTTTTTCTCTTTATTGAGTCATAGGAAACACCGTACTGTTAAAGGGGGTCGAGGAAAAACTAAGGAAAAGTTTTCAAGTGATGCTCAGCTCAAAATCCTACACCTACCAATCCTTTTGAGTGAAGCCATTGGAAATCTCATGTAGTTCAATCAATTTCTTCAGTGACAGAGACGAAGTTCTTCTGGTCTCTGAGGAATTTGTTCTGACTGAGGAGTTCTGAATTCGCTAGTGCGGATTGCCTACAAGTGAGGAACATGATAGCCGTGAGGAATTTGATAGTCAAATTTCCGACCGTTGCTGTGCTATGCGCCAGCTGTCCCAAATATCTACCCACCTAACGGTCATATCACTTAAGGGCATTTATGTCTTATCATGTCGGGCTGCTCCCTAGGCTATAAATAGCCGCCCCCTACAACCACTAGCTGGTTGACTGCTCCGAGAGAAACTGACACTTGTCATTGAGAGCATCCCATCCTCCGAGGACTTTGAGGGAAAATCATTAAGTGAGGAAAACCCAAACCCAAACACCTACAAACCCAAGTGATTGAGCAACACTAAAGAAATTGTTCCTGTGTGGATCCGACGCTTGTTACCTTTGAAGAATGTGCATCTTCCAGACGGTTAGGCGTCATGGTCTAGAGCATCCAAGAGGAAATTGTGGATCGCCGAGTGACCGAGTTTGTGAAGGTTTGGAAGTCACCTGAAGACTTACCACGAGTGATTGGGCAAGGTCTGTGTGACCTTAGCTCAAGGAGAATACGGAGAGGACTGTGTGTCCGGGACTATGTGTCCTCAGGTTTAAATACCTAGCCGCTCCAACCAGACGTACAACTGTCACATCGGTTGGAACTGGTCTACCAAATCATTGTCTTCACCGAGCTAACTGGTTCTATTTCCTCAACCCTTCCATTTCCTCGTTACTGTGTTGTGTGCTTGTTCATATCTGTTTGAAGACTTTGACTGAAGACTTTCTCAATTTCCTCAGTTCAATTTCTTCAGTCTGTTTGTCTTCATCCTGTTTTATTCTGTGCTTACGCTTTCTGTACTCTGTGTTTGTTTTCATTTCATCATGATGACTGTGCTTATGTTATGTTATGTTTTCATCTGAGTACTTATTCCGCTGCAAGTAGTTCTTCGTTTAGGAATTTCCTCACCCTGAAGTTCCTCAGTGAAGAATTCGTAAAAATAGCCTATTCACCCCCCCTCTAGTCGACTTAACGCACTTTCAGCCACATCGAATAAATTTGTTTCTGTGTTAGGTGCTTCTGGATATGCCTCTAGTTTTTGCAAAGCAAATGTTCAGTAGATAGATTTTTTCTGTTGCACCGACAAATTGTTTCAAAGCACAAAAATATATATTATAATGTGATAGTTTCTTTTTGCTGATCTCAAGAACTACTCTCATAGTGCAAATTCCGAACATTAGCGGTATGCTTCTGTTACATCAGAAAATATAATTGGTGCTTCCATCCATCATCAAGACCGTTTCTGTAGCACAAAAAAATGTTTAGCGAAATGAGTATCTTAAAAAGTAAAATCATCTTTGATTTTACAGATTTTAATTTGTTGGCAGAAACTCTAATTTACCCAAAATGTTTAAGAAAATGCCAACACTTTTTTCTAAGAGGAGATCATACACACATGACTCTAGGAAGCAGCAACTAGTCCCCTCAGTCAAAAGAAAAAAAAAGGAAGCCGCATCTGGGAAACAAATAAAAAATTAACGGTGACTAACTTCCTATTTAAAAAAAACAGAGACAAACTACAGTAGAGGTGCGTGATTTCTTCGGTGTAACTTTGGGCCGATCCACTGCGCTTTGGGCTGCTGATGCTTCGACTCCATTAGCATCCCACATGAATATCAGGTGCAGCGGCGGCGATCTGCAGGGACAAGGACGGAAATTATTTGGGTTCTTCAGCAGTCAAATTTGACGGTCTGGTTGATGCTGCAAGCCTCGAAGCTCATGCGTGCAGCGAGGCCCTGGCTCTTGCCAAGGACATCAACATCTCACGTGTGATCATAGCATCTGACTGCTTGCAAGTAGTTTCAGATATTAATGGACGGGTGCTATCATCTTATGCCCTAGTCTTAGAGGAGATTAAAGAGTATGAAAGTTTTTGATAGAGTTTGTTATAGATATGAATGTAGGGAGGCAAATTCTGAAGCTCATGCCATTGCTGAGGCTGCTTCATCGCTCCCGTCAGGTCGCCACTTGTGGCTAGGGATCCTACCGGACATCACTTGTACTAGAACATAAGGGCGCGCATTGCCGCGCCCGTGCATTTTATTGGAAGAACAATACAAATATATGAGAAAATCTGGACATCACAAAAAAGAAAAAAAAACTTACTTCAATATAGATAGTTGGGCATTATTGAAACTTTAGGTATAATTTGCGAAACTGAATGCCATCTAAGTCAGCATTGGATTGTCATTGTGCATTTTTTTTTGTCTATGCATAACATTTGCTAAGGCATTTGAATAATTGAATAAGTGGTGGATCATATTTGTGTGGTATGTGTCATCGTTCATTGTAGCCTTGCCGTGCTAAGGGGAAACCCTTGGTCCGTCCTTTGGACCAAGCAGCGGCGACAGCGGCGTCATGGCGCCGTCCTCTTCTTGGAGGCGTCGTCTTGTTGCTCAAGGAGTTCCGGTGGCACGGCTCAATTTGGTGTTGGCTTCTACTATGGGTGTGGGCCTCCTTGGCGCAATATACACCATCACGGGCGCTCTCTCGATGACGTCGTCTCTAGATCCGCCTAGGCCCTACCGTCCACTTGCCGACTTCTTGTTGGCACAATGGGTTGGGTACGTTGGTCTATGTTGGCCTCGAGTTTTGGTCTTGTTGTAGAGGTCTCCGGCATCGGTTGTGATGCGGCTTGGTTGCTCTGTGGCTTGCCCCATCGCCATCGCCATGAGGTTGGCCTAGGTGAAGCATGTATCGTAGTACATGTGGTGGGTGTGTTTGATGGATGTGGATTCTAGTTCTTGTGATTGGCGTTGCAATGGCCGAAAGACATTGTATCCAACTTCTTTGCCGCTTCTCCTTTAATATATAATATGCATGCCAATACGTATTCCAGAAAAAAAATAGTTGCTACGTAGTTGAGGAATAGTAAAAGGAACAAAGAATGATGATGTCCTCGTTTTAGCCTTGCAAGGTAGATGCTGCGTAGTACAGGAATATCTATATCTATATCTATATATATATATATATATATATATATATATATATATACATACAAATATATTGTTATTATTTATTATTAAAGGGACGATTGATTCTTCCTCCAAAAAATTCGTCCGTGCTTTGTACGTCCGTTTCGTCCGTCATCTATTCGTTCTTCTATTTTGAAAACGTCGTCGAGGTGGTTATTTTCAGATCGTGCCGCCGTATTGGGCCACGAGGCCACCAGGTGGCCTTCCAATTGATTTTCCTTATGGGCCGCCGCAGACTCCCCTAAAAAAACTAACGACCAGACATTAGTCCATTATTATGGGAGGAGAAGAGAGAGACCATAGGATTGTACGTTTCCTAATTATGAGAGGGCTCCTGATTAAAATATGCCGGAACATATAAGGGATTAAGGGGATGTTTGCTGTCAACTAATTAAGCTTAAATGCATGCATTCAGTTATGGCTACGCCTTGGAACGGAAAATGCAAAAGCGATTAATTTCCAGATCCACAAACCGTTGATGATGAATAAAATTTAGAAGTTTAACAAATATTGAAGAAAAAACGAGGTTCTAGAGTACATATTCAATTTTTTTTGGAAAATAAAAGCTTTATTACCTCAACGCCAGCCACGTTATATGTTTTGTACTATATAAAAAATCCTCAGTTTTTTCTATTATATCATCGGGAGAATGTAGGCTCTTTGTTCAACGATCATAATCTTATCGAGCACGAATGGCGCTTGACGACCAAGTTCCTTCACCCAGTCAATCCTGGTTGATGTCAACTGATGTTTACTCCATAGCGAAGCATAACTCGCAAGGATAACACTCGCGTCTAGCTCGATGATATTGGGTTTTTAGTCATAAATTGTCACTTGCTCAGACGCAATTCGATGGCAGGTGTGTCATGTTATGTACCAACTAATTGTTTTTGGATTCATTAGGTTCGAACACATTATGATCATGCAAACACTGCGGCCAATGTAGGCAAGACAGGAAAAAGGATAAGCGGCAACACGGGTGAGGTGTCGTGTTGACGTAGGGGGCATGGACCTTTGGAAGTAAGGGTTAGCTGAGTTGATATTTTTTTCCACCCGTTGTAATGCACGGGCATGTTTGCTAGTAAAAGGATAAAAGAATGGTGCAATAGAACCATAGGTAGCCAAAGTTTTTTTTTTTGACAAAGGTAGTCAAAGTTGCACGCTACTTTCTTGCACCATTAATCACGAATCGGCAGCAGCACCACGGATCGGCAGCCCGATCGCTCTCACGACAGAAAATAAGTCATCAGGCGGCCGGCCTCACAGCCCACCACAGCCCAGTGCTTCAGAAGGCTTAGAAATAAGCCTGCGGAGCAGCGGCCCTTTTGATGTTGGTTCGACTTCGGCCGGTTTTGATGAGCGAATAGGCGCAAATGAATGCTACGGGAGGATGGAGTGATCTTACTCATTTATACGCTTAATCGGACTGTTTAGGATCCCAAATCACTGTGGAGACTCTAACTAGCTGAGTTATACTGTTTAGTATTCCTTCTTCATTGCATTACGAATAAAATCCCTAGTTCACCTTAAAAAAATTAGCATCCCGCATAGCCCTAAGAAAAATAGCATCCCGCATCAGCCGTGAGGAGCGTGAGATGAGTAGCCCCCGCCGCCACCCCTGCCCGGCGGCGGCGCCCCTGGATGACGACGACCTGCTCTCCGAGATCCTCCTCCGCCTACCCCCACTGCCATCCTCCCTCCCCCGCGCCTCTCTCGTCTGCCGGCGCTGGCGCCTCCTCGTCTCCGACCCTCGCTTCGCCCGCCGCTTCCGCATCCACCACCGCCGCAACCCTCCCCTCCTCGGCTTCCTTCACACAGGCTTTGACACAGCCTTTCGCGAGATCTCCTTCGTGCCTACTCTGGAGCCCCCCAATCGTGTCCCGTCGGGCACTTCTCTTTGATGTTCGACGGCAGCAGCGGCGGCGGCCCCTTGGCGCTCCTTGGATGCCGCCATGGCCTGGTACTCGTCTACCACGCGTCTTGGAAACAGATCCTGGTGTGGGATCCTGTCACCGCCGACCAGCACCGGATTGCCGTCCCCCCAGGGTTTGCGAGAGATGATGAGGGGCACACCCTGCTCAGTGGAGCGGTGCTTCGTACCGCCGGAGATGCCCAACATTTTCGTGTAGCCTTGACAGTGGTGGACGACGAGGACAAACAACACAGACGAGCTCTCGCATGTGTGTACTCGTCAGAGACTGGAGTATGGGGATGTCGTCTCGACGCCGCTTCCATGCGAGGCTTCTGCGGGCAGGATGCTTATTACAGATAAGCCCGCTGTGCTGGTTCAGAATTCTCTTTACTGGCTGCCTACTGGGAATTTGGATGTATTTCTGGAGTTTGATTTGGAGAGGCAGATCCTAGCTGTGATATGGATGCCAGTGGATTTGGTTGCCAAGGGCTGTTACGATATCTGCGTGACGTGTGCAGAGGATGGTGGTCTTGGTTTCTTCTGTGTGCTGCAGTTGGACTACATTGCCCAATTATGGAAGAGGAAGACTGATTATCATGGTGTTGCTTCATGGGTGCTAGGAAGAACTATTGAACTGGACAACCTAATTCCCTCGAATTTAGCGGGTAAATTGCCCATTGTGGTCCTGGGGTTTGCTGAGGACAATAATGGGGTGTGCCTGTGGATAGGTGGCGTCTTCGCTATAGTCCATCTTGAGTCATTGCAGTTCAAGGAACTCTTTAAATCCAACCGCCTTTTTCATTGTCACCCATTCGAAAGTGTCTACACTGCAGGTAATAACACGCCTTCACATATTGGGTTTAACAAAACCAAGTTAATGTTCAATAATTGGTTGGCGGAATTCTGCCCACATCCTTTTGCCTTAAGTTAGCAATTTTAAGTAGTGTCATATCACCTGTTTCTTTTACTACTTAATGGCCTCTTTTACATTAAGTGGCTTTGTTTCTGTAATATTCCTGTTCTGGTCTTTGTGCATTTTAATGAATGATTATGATCTAGATTTTTTTGTCAGTGGCATCTAGGTTATTATATGCTCTGTAGCCAGGCAGCGGTCTGCAATTGGTCTACTGTCAGCTTCATTTCTGTAATTCTTGTGGTTCAAGTCAGAACTAACAAGCTGTCTTTATTAAGTTCATTAAGTGATTTTGTTTCTGTAATATTCCTGTTCTGATTCTTGTGTGCTGCCATTTTAATGAATTATTATGATCTAGATTTTTTTATTGTTAGTGGTATCTTATTTATTTTATGCTCTGTAGCCAGGCGGTGGGCTACAATTGGTCTACTGCCAGCTTCATTTCTGTAATTCTTGTGGTTCAACTCAGAGCTACAAGCAAACTGTCTCTATTGAGTTTATTGTATGAATATTTATACAATAGAACAGTGAACACCAAGATTGGCAAATGCTTTCTTTAATAGTGAACTATGTTTCACTATTCTATGCCTATTAACATATGCAAGAATTGTATAGTGGTAGTTTTAGTGTATAGCTTCAGCGCAGTTTTCTCTCAAGATAAGGTACGTGAGAATTGGAGGTTGAAGAGAACTACTAGAGGAACTTGCTTGAACCAGCTGAATTACTGAAATGTCAAATAGGTAGCTCAACCGGTACAGTTCAAATGATTGATTCGACAATTGCTGAAGCGTGGTTCGATTGGTACAGTTGGAAGCTAAAAGCTCATTCTATTTCCTTCACTGGATATTTATTATCCATGTTAATCTTGATACTAAATTAAGTCCATAATGTTGAATTTGTTTGAAATTGAAGAATATTTATTCATTTTATCACTTTAAGGAGAGTCCCTGCCGTGAGTACCAAATCCATTTGTACCAGGGAAAACATGAGATCGTATCATTTTTCAGGTTAAATTTACTTGAAGATGACCTAAACCTGAATAGTTTTGATCACTTTTATTGCTAGGTTTTTTATTATGAATTATTTTCAAGCTAAATTTATTTGAAGATGATCTAAATTGGAATAGTCTTGATCACTTCTGTTGCTAGGATTTATTAGTATGGCTATTTATTAATTCCGATGTGGCGTGGAATGACCTTAATAATTCTGAATGACTTGTCTCCTCTGACCAGCTAATAGTCTGAGTGTGGATCTTCTTCATTTTTAAGATAATAATCAGCTTATTCTGTTTTCGGAATATTCATCACGTTTGTGACGCTTGGTTTTGTTTATCTATTCCTAATCTTCTATAGAACTGTTTTTTTTTCAAACTACAGCTGTGAGTTTATCTGAACATCTTGTTGATGCTTCCTTATATCTATTTGGCTTTTTGTTGGAATGTCATTGGTTGTTTGACTTGATGACTTCTTATGCTTGCAGAAGCAGACATTGGTGGTGGACATGATGGGGCTGATCTTTTGCAGAATACATAAGTCTGGATAGATATGCTGTTGTGATGTACTGGTTAAGCAGGTAAACATATCTTACACATGTATGCTGAGGTGTATGAACTGTTCTTTTAATATATTGCTCATCTTTTTACTGTCATTTCTTAAGTACCAAATTAAAAAAGAGGAATAATATTATTTTTTAGCTTTCAAAAAAATAAGATTTTTTTTCCAACCATTCTTTGCTTAGCTGTTTCCCTCCTGGCCACCTCCTATCACGCTTTCATGGCAGGCTGCATTTTCCATCAACACCGGTTCCTCTAGCTGCCTTCCTTTCAGTTACCACCTTAATACTCACCTTGTTCCTTCTGTTAGTGCAGTTTCTTCTCCCTCTAGCCCCTCAGATGAACTGATGATTTAGGACCCTTCCCCCTTTCGTGCATATGTTAAATGATAGCATAATGAAATGCAGACTCTTTCACGTTCTGCATTTGATTTTTTTTCGAGAGCATGCAAATTGTGTGCCTTGGCTTTATAGAAGGCAGAGGGTAAAATACAAGAAAAAGCTTCCACCACATCCCGGTGCGAAGCAAGACGAACTCCAATACAAATGCACAAAAGACAACCTCAACGTAAAAGAGCTCGTTCTAACTAGACCAAACATAGCCGCATCTCCACCAACACCGGTCACCTCCAAGGACAACAACTCCAAAGAACTATCGTTGCCAACGCACCAACTACCCTTGAGCGCCTAAAAGAGTCGACAAGTGGGTGGCGGGACTCGGATAGCCCCGAAAACACCGTCATCTTGGACTCACCCGAAACGGCGTGCATAGTGCCCCTGAAGACCAAGCCAGAATAGCGGCGAGCACAAAGACACCAACACCAAATGGGAGAGAACGAGGTGCCGACACACCACAATGACGCCTCCAAGGAGAGGAACGACACGCACGGTCGCCGTCCCCACTGGCATCGGTCGGAGCCATGAAGGACTTTCATCTGTATCGCCGTGCACCTAAAACAGTGCACACCGGCATGGGGCAACACCGTCCAAATTTGTTCACTCTGTCGCCGCCACAGCACCTCGCCGTTGAAGCCACATCATCATGATCCACCTGCCCAGCACAGGCAGAACCAGAGGCCCAGGCAGCCGCCGCTGCCGAGGCAGCACCACCATGCAACGCCATAGCAGCTAGAACCACCAAGTTGAGCACACACTGCCTCCACCAGCATCACGACGCCGAGCACACACCACCATCGGCACCTCCACCATGCCTAACAAGCAGACATGACTCGGGCCCGAGCATCGCCCAGATCCAATCGGGGTCAAGAGCCCCAGCCCACAGCCGCTGTCGAGGCACCACCGGACGCTGTCCAGCCCTCGACTCCTCCACAAATCCGACTTGCCATCCACCGCAGCCTGAAGACTACGCCGCCCAGCCGCGCAGGCGCACTCGTCACGACCACCCCGGCCTCAACACCAGCACGCACCAGGCACCACCGCGCCACACACTGCCTTCGCATCGGCACAACAACAGCCACGCGGTACCGAGGCCAGACCACGGCCACAAGCAGGACACGACGAGCACTCCACCGCTGCCACAAGCCACCCCACCACGTGCCAGCACTAGTAGGAAAAGGGGCTTTTACCCCGGTTCATAAGGGCCTTTAGTCCCGGTTCAGGAACCGGGACTAAAGGGTCGTTACTAATGCCCTAGCCCTTTAGTCTCGGTTCTTACACGAACCGGGACTAAAGGCCGTCCACGTGGCCGGTGCGGGGAGCTCAGGCAGGAGGGCCTTTGGTCCCGGTTGGTGCCACCAACCGGGACCAATAGGCATCCACGCGTCAGCACCTGGCAGGAGCTGAGGTTTTTGTTTTTTGTTTTTGAAGGGGGGGGGGGGGTTGGTGGTTTTGGGGGGTTAATTTAGGTTGTTATTAGGTAGCTATTAGAGAGAAGTGTCCTCTCTTATATCTCCGTGCTTGGTTTACCAACGCTACGTACTGCTATGCCTAAACATGGCTTAGATTGAAGTGAAGGCAACATGTGGTGCATGTCGAAAGTAATACTAATCCGGACTTGATCAAGTTTGGATTGTACTACTTTCGACACGCACCACATGCATGTTGCCTTCACTTCAATCCAATCCATGTTCATTTCACCCGCTGATATATAATAACTCTTTATGCACGCATCATGCATCATCATATATAATAACAAGTCCTACTAATCATCATCATACAACTTCTACTCGTTATTAATAACAAGTCATACGATCATCATCCTCACAGTCATCGAACCAACCCTACTTAATTGTTCTTAGCACATGATCATCAGTATTAGGTAGGACCGAAATACCCTCTTTAAGGTAAAATAGCATAAAACAATATAGACCCTGACTCTCCATTATGGAGAATGGAGATCATCCTGTCTCCAATTCTTGCGCCTCGCTTCCTTTTGCTTCCAAGAAGCTCCTTGCGACTGTCCATACATTTTTTCCATTCTTTGATTTGCATGTCTCCACTTCTTTTAGAAATCCGGTATGGACAGTTGAGATTCGTAGGATGACCTGGTTGTATATTCAAAACATCAAGCCTACCATTCTGATACATCAAATGAGGCACACAATCCTCTGGGATTATCTGTTGAAAAACATAGTAATAACTTCATAGTTAGCAATGATAATGTACTAGTTTTAGAACTATGCAAAATATGCACGGATGTCGTAATAGTAAGAAATCTTACCAGAGTATCTCCATAGTAGTTACCGTAGTTCAACACGTGCACTAGTGGCACGTATGGAGGACCATAATGATGAGGAGTTTGATTGTAGATAGTGTAATTCTCAATATCAATACAAAATCCGACCAAATGAGTTTTCTCCTTATAAGTTAACTCAGAGCCATCGGTGTAGTAGGTTCTGTCTACCATGTTTCGCACATTGTTTGAACAATCAAAATAAGCTGTCAATGAAAATAAGCTGTCAACTATTTTGAAATGAACAGTATAAATTAGCTAATAACTATGTTTGAGAAACTCACATAGCGGTAGAATTGGAGGCGTATCAACAAGGACCCAAATGTCCATATTGTCTTGCTCGATGTCAGGATCACCAAGATCCATGGTGACAAGCATACCCTCATCAAAACCATACATCTTGCAAAATGCTTCCCAATTTTTGCAACCAAAATGGGTTACGCTCTCAGAATTATACAGCTTTACTTCAAAATCTATATCATGATGGGTTCTTAGGTGAATTTTCTTTGTTTCCATACTTTCATGGTCTTCAAAACCCATCCTCTCCAAGACGTAGCGTCTTGCATGGCATGGGATAAGCTAGCCGAATTGTAAAAGATGAAAAGTACACGTTGAAATAGTTGAAGTCGTGCTTAATTACGAAAAAATAACACTTGTGGTCGTTGCGTATCGTTTCAACATCGAACGTCTCCTCCAGCTTAATACTGAAGCGCTGATCTTCGTCCAGGTGAGGCCTGTCGCACTGACCTCGGTTGTCGTGGCACCAGTCGCACTCCCCCGGGAGACTTTCGTCGTCCGAGTACGACATTTCCTATGATCATAATTCAAATATTAAACATCTACAATTAAATATATGTACTAAAAAACCTAAGTTAGATCATTATTATTCATCATGGGTTGACTATCGGTTTGTCGAGTCTTTTCTTGAAAACTCTCAGCTCACGTGGTGTATACATTCGACCGTTGGTGATGGTCGCTCCTCCCTTTGTCCCCGTGTGCATTACACTAAAATGTCTAGCTAGCACACGGGAACAAAGGAGAAGCGACCCCCACGACAACAGTCGGGATTCTTCGTCCTCTCATATATATATGGTGGAACTCTCCCTCACTGATTCCTCTCTGACATTTGCGACCGTCGGTGATGGTAGCTCCTCCTTTTGTTCTCGAGTGCATTACACCAAATTGTCTAGCACACGAGAACGAAGGAGAAGCTACCCCCACGACAACAGTCGGGATTCTTCGTCCTCTCATATATGGTGGAGACTCGACAGACTTACAGTCAACCCGAAATATCGTTTAATTATCTTTCTAAAAGAGGATTTGGCTGGTCTCACCTCGATGTCGGAGGGGGCGGTGACGGGGACGACGGCGGGGATGATGGAGGGGCCGGGGGCTCCTAGATTTCTGCGAAAACAAAAACCCTATAAGCTATCAACTAACCATAGTGCTCTCCAATTTTAGCATAAAAGTAGGATCGGAGTAGTTTTCCACTTTGAGCATTCAATAAGCAAAATCAAATCACAAAATAAAGTAGTTTCAAATTAGGATGCATTCAATTATAAGCAAAACTACATCATCTCCATGCGTCCGTACATCGCCGAATATTATCACTAATACACCTCGAATACTATCATACATATAGCATCGCTAGTACAGCTAGAACAGTAGCGCCCGACGGGTATCGGCGCGGGCGGTGGACACCCAAAGGGACGGAACCATCACAGGATCATAGCTCCAGTGAGATCCCTGAAGAACCTGCCAGGTATTGTCGAACCTGCCCTCCAACGCAACCATGTAGCAACGGACGTGCTGGTCCTCCTCGCTGACACGGTGACGTACCACCTCCGCGGTGTCCGGAAGCCTCGGCACCGTCACTGGCCCACGCGAGCGCCACCAAACAAGGATCGGGTCAACGACGGGCTGGTTCCTCACCAATCTACGCCCACCGGAAGGTAGCACCTCCCAAAACCAGCCCGGCGGAGCCCAGTCCCGGACATGGCCCCTCTGATCAAGCCGGCCTCCTCCGCCGGGTCGACGACGAGGATGCGGGATAGGCATCGTCGACGTCGATGCGGGAATAATTGCTTTAACTAAAAAAACAAACTAGTTCTATTAATTTCCTTACTATAAATAGAATAAAGTAGTACTTACTAAAAATAAACTAGCTAGTTTAACTAGTTCTATTATTTTTCTAACTAATTCTATTAAACACTTTCTAAGTAGTACTTACTAAAAGTTATCGGGGAGGGGGGTACATATATCGACAACGACATACCCGATAAAAAATAAGAAGAGGAAGAAGACGAAAAAAAGAGGAGAAGAAGAAAGGAATAGAGGAGGAGATCGAAGAAAAAAAAGAAAAAAAGAGGAGAAGAAGGAATAGAGGAGAAGAAGAAAAAATAGAATTTCCTTCTTCTCCTCTATTTCTTCTTCTACTCTTTTTCTTCTTCTTATTTATTTCTCCTCTACTTCCTCTCCTCTTCTTCTTATTCTTCTTCTTCTTCTCCTTCTTCCTCTTCTTATTTTCCTTTTTTCTCTCCTTCTTTTTCTTCTAAATATGAACATACATAAATGACTTCTAAATATGAAAAATCTAAACTACACATCTAAATTAATACATCTAAATTACAACAACTAAATTAACTACACATCTAACTACACATCCAAATTAATACAACTAAATTACAAATCTAAATTAAACTACGTACACTATAGCTAGGGGCGCGGCGGCAGCGGCGGCGGCCATTACAGGGAGGAGGAGGAGGGGATCGGGGCGGCGCTCACAGGGTGGCGGAGGGCGACGGCGACCGCGGCGGGTCGGGGGCGGAGGGTGGCGACGGTGACGTACGGGGCAACGGCTCGGGGGCGCGCGGCGGAGGCCGACGGCGACGGTGGCGGGGGGCGGAGGACGACGGCGACGGGCGATGGCGTGGGCTCGGGGGCACGGACGACGGCGACGACGGCGGGGCAGCCTGGCGGCGTAGATCGAGCTCGCGGCGTCGTTGGGCGGGGGGGGGGGACACTGGCGATGGAAATCAGAAAATTTCCTAAGTGCTACTTATATAGCAAAGGCTTTGGTCCCGGTTGGTGGCTCCAACCGGAACCAATACCCACCCTTTGGTCCCGGTTGGTGCCATCAACCGGGACTAAAGGCCTTTTTTCACCAGCGCAAAGGGCGGGAAGCAGAGGGCTTTGGTCCCGGTTGGTTGCACCAACCGGGACCAAAGGGGAGCATTGGTTCCGGTTGGAGCCACCAACCGGGACTAATGTGCTGGCGCGGTGCGGTGGGAAGTTTAGTCCCACCTCGCTAGCTGAGAGAGCTCAACACCTGTTTATAAGCTGCGTTGCAGCTCAGGTGCTGAGCTCCTCTCTAATATGCAGGCATTATACATGCCTACCTTTGTCACTGCCATGTTGGGCCTATTGGGCCTGCGGGCCTGCATCCTGGCCCATGTGCAGATGGGTTTCTAGTCGTATGCAGGCCGTGTGGCCCATTAGGCGGCATTTTTTTATTTTTTTCCAGTATTTTTTTGTTTTTTGAATTATTTTTTGTATTGTTGCTTTATTTTTTTGTTCTTTTTGCTTTTAGCTCAGAATAATTATAAACTTTCTGTTACTCCATTAGTTTCCAAATTTGAATAGTTTAAATTTCATCCGAAAACTCGTCTGTTACAAAGGGATTTCATTTTTTAAACCTTATTTGAACTCCTGACTTTTTGTGTGCTCAAAATGCACCATTCAAAGCCACATCATCATTTTTCAATCCTTTTAAGACTTCATTTGTTATTTCTCATGCATTTACTAATTATTTTGAGCTATAAGACCCTAAAATTGAAAAGCATTTCAAATGAACTCTGAAAAGGTTGAAAGTTGACATGATATCATCATTTCATCTACATAGCATGTGCAAGAAAGTTGAGAGGGTTACGGCAAAAACTGGATGCACTTCGTGTTCAAAACGAACAATCTCTTTCAAAGTATCAGGATTTCATCCGGACACTCGTCT
Organism: Triticum aestivum; assembly: GCF_018294505.1. Classification (NCBI taxonomy): domain Eukaryota; kingdom Viridiplantae; phylum Streptophyta; class Magnoliopsida; order Poales; family Poaceae; genus Triticum; species Triticum aestivum. The sequence goes on along the minus strand of NC_057811.1, from coordinate 48,304,126 downwards.
GTTACAAAGGGATTTTATTTTTTAAAACTTATTTGAACTCCTGACTTTTTGTGTGTTCAAAATGCACCATTCAAAGCCACATCATCATTTGTCAATCCTTTCTGACTTCATTTGTTATTTTTCATGCATTTACTAATTATTTTGAGTTATAAGACCCTAAAATTGAAAAGCATTTCAAATGAACTCTGAAAAGGTTTTCTTTCTACTTATAACAAAAAACTTATTTATTTTATTTCTAATTCCTTATGTCTTTTACTTTAATTATTTTATTTTTATTTATTTTATTGCTGGTATTTTTATTTATTTTACTGCTGCTATTTTTACTTAATTAATTAAGGTTTATTTATTGTAGTTACTATAGTTTATTTTATTTTATTTTATTAAGGTTTATTTAGTTTTATTTATTTTATTAAGGTTTATTTATTTTATAAATATAAAAAAATAACATATATGCACTTATAGAGAAAATTCAACTTAAATTCATTCTAAATTTTTATGAAATTTACTATGAATTTAAGTCAAATTTCCTGTATAAGGGCATCTATTTTCACTTTAATAGAAGCTCAATAAGGCATAGAGGGACGGGCTTATAAACTGGTTCGAGCGCCCTTCGGTTGGCGAGGTGGGACTAAACATTGGCCGCAACTAGGACCAGCCCTTTAGTCTCGGTTTGTGGTATGAACCGGGACTAAAGGGTGGTGGGCCAGGAGCGTGGCCCATTGGTCCCGGTTTGTACCACCAACCGGGACCAAAGGGTCCATACAAACCGGGACCAATGCCCACGAGGCCCCGGCCGCCCCCCTGGGCTCACGAACCGGGACCAATGCTCACATTAGTCCCGGTTCGTGACTGAACCGGGGCTAATGTGAAAACTGCCCTGTGACCTAAGCCCTGTTTTCTACTAGTGCAGATCTGGACTGGGCGGCCCCGGATCCGCTCCCAAACGCAGCCGGAGAGCCACGCCGCACCGGATCTCGCGGCACCGACACAAGGAACCCCGCCACCAGCACGTGTGCGCCGATGCAAGGAGCCCTGCCGCTGCCATCCCTGGGGCACGCGCGGCGTCACCGGCGTCCTCTCCAGTAGTGGCGAAGCAAAGGAGGGGGTGGGATAGGGCCCGGTGGCAGCGCGAGTAGGGTTGCCCCCGGGTCTCCAGAGGAGGCGGCGACGCGGGGGGGGGGGGGCATTTTTGTGATTTTTATGTTGTTTCCTTTATGCAAGTAGTTTATAACTGACAATACATACTTTATTTAAATGGGCTTATGACTGCCATTTCACATTGCTCCTTTTTTTGGACCATTATGGTGCCTAGTGAACTAATAATTGCCAATATACTTGTAGAACATGCTTTCTTTAAACTTTATATTACCGATTAGTATCTTTTTGCTTACAGCTATTGCAGTTTTATTTGATGATTATTTTTGTGTTAGTCGTTTTGCTTAAATGATCAGCATCTCTCACCATCTATCTAGTTTGCAAATGTAATAGGCCACTATCCACTAACATATCTTGTCTGGTCCAAGGTATATGTAGCTATGCTCCGTGGGCAGTGTATGTTCTCCACTTTCTATGACGTTAGATGTTTAACACTTTATATTGAACACATGATCAAAATGGCATGACTAGATTCTACCATAAATATTGCTTTTCTCATGAATTGCATTTTTAGCAGCATGTTTAAATATTAGAGATGGTATAGAAATAGTCAAATCGTGGAGTGTAAAAAAAGATGGCATCTATTTTGGGCCGAAGAAGGCGTGTCTATTAGTAGGATGATGCAGGTCCCCTTACTTGAGGCTTACTGCATAAGTTTAATTAAATTTGATTTGTTAGCGACTGGCTAGCTCATATATATTTCGGAGAAGTATGTCTATAAGCTAGAGACGAAACGGTTCTGCTTTTCCTCTCCACCAACCCCTCATATGCCATTATAACAAGGTATATTTCAAATGATTCGATAAGCTAGGATGTCCAGTATTTCCTCTAATGGGGTTATTTGAACCACTAATCTGTAAGCCTTTATTGAGACCAGAATGCCAGATGTAGCCAAAAACTTGAGAATACGCGAACAATAAGAATTGAAGGCGTAGCAGTTAATTTTTTTTAACTGTTCTCCTGTAGCTGCTCTCTATTTGTAATGCTGGTTCTGTCCAATAATGCTGAGATGATTCAGTTTCTGAACTTTTGGCACAATTTCCTCAATAGTACTTAGCGGCTTTTCCATGAATAAATTGTACAAATTGGTTTGACTGATGAAATTGGTTGCCCCGCGGGGCCGCAGGTATCTAGGATTACGTTCCGGCGACTGAGATGCAGAAATGGGTTCTTGCATTGTGCAAGGGGTCTGTGTGTACTGGATTTACCGGTGACTTGCTTGAATTAATTATTAGTGCTGCGTCCGGTTGAGTTTTCAGCTTCTTTACATCTCTGCTGATGTTTATATGCCCCATGGTGCCGTCGTAATAGATTAAAATTTTGTTTCTCAAAAGACATGCCGATGACGGTGATCATGAAGGTAGACCGAATCCAGGAGAAGATGATGTGAGTTCCGTTGCGTAGAGTTTCACCTTGTGATTTGTAGTATACCCAGGTTTGTACTCTGTCCTGGCATGAATTGTTCCAGTGGAAATACATTCCAGAAGGTTGTAAGTTGCTTGGGAGTATTTACACCCCCACCGATTTTTGTCTGTCTGCATCTCTGTAGCTAAGCAGAGGTTGGTAAACAGAAAAGGGGAGAACAACCTTCACTGTCAGAAACTGCCATCTCACGCAGCTTCTCAAGATCTTGTGTCTAGGGAGTGGTGACTGATGAGTAATATGTTTCTCTTCATTACTGAATGACACACTTCCTCCTACCGTGGCCATTTGGGAGTAATGGCAGTGGATGAGTGCTGCTATGTTGAACACGCTAAATATAGCTTTCTTCTTTCTTAAGGTGTGGCGAAAAGCTTTGCTGAGTTGGGTTGCTTTATTAACATAAAATGGTGCAGTGAAGGTGTGGCGAAAAGCTTTGCTGAGTTTGGTGCATAATATGTTTCTCCCTTTCCTCCGCCGCCATTGATCTTCCTCCGCCCACTCCGGACCACCTTCCCTGGCTCTGTAGCGCCATCCCATAACTCCCAGCCGCCACCCGTCACCGTGGAAGTCATGTACGCGCCAACCCCTCAAGTAGATCTAATCTCCTGCCGTGTCGCGGCCGTCGCTGTTCAAGCCTCCACCGCCCATCCCCGCAAGCACTAGGGCAACTTCGTCGTCCAGGGCGGCGCTCCTGCAGCCACCGTCGGGAAGGCAGGCACGCCCGCCGCCGCAGCCGCTGCGAATCAGGTCCAGGCCGTCCTCATCCCGCGGGTGAAGATGTGCACGGTGGCGGGGTGAAACACAAGAAGGCGGCCAAAAAAGGTACTGTGAGCACCACGCCACCACCTCCTTCAATCGCCACCGCAAGCGCTTCCCCGAGGACGCCCGTCGAAGACGCTGCACCGCCCCCGAGGTGTTCGACGGAATGGGCGCAAGGTATGAAACTTTGATTTTTTTCTTCTAGTTATTTTCACTTTTCGCCATTGCGATTGTTCGTGACTTGTGGAGTGAAATTGTAGCGCCAGTTTGCATGATGCGATTGTTGAGTTTGTGCATATGTTGGACGACAACGCCGTCGACATTGATCATGCCCCAACCGGTGATTACGGCTACAATGAGATGGATGGTGGTGTGGACCGTCACGGTGAGAAAGAAGATGAGGTGGAGGAGATTGGGGAGGGTGTGTTCGACCAAGCGCAAGCAATAGTGTGCACGAGATCGAAGAACTACACACAATTGAAAGATCAAGTCTTGATCAAGGCTTGGGAATCTGTGTCTCTTGATGTTGCACCGGCACTGACCAAACCGGCAAGCAGTATTGGCAAAGGATAGAGTTCTTCCGAATGATGGCAAAGTATCCCTCAAGGACGCCAGGCACATGTAGGTCACTCCAAGGTCTTTGGGATGTGATCAAGCCGATTTGTAGCCATTGGAGTGGTTGGTTGGAGCAAGTCCACAATGCACCTCAAAGTAGTACCGTTGAAGCCGGTTATGTGAGGCTTTCACGTCCCGAGTAGTGCAAATGATTTGTAGCCATTGGAGTGGTTGCATGTGACATACTTTGACATTGTTTTCATTTTGTAGGACAAAATTGCGCAAGAAAGGTACAAGGACATGGAAGCTTCCAATGGCAAGTCATTTACACTAGATCATTGTTGGAAATTGCTTCAAAATAACAAGAAGTGGAAGTTGATTGACAAAGAATCCACATCGAAGAGAGGTTCACTCACCAAGATGGATGATGATGAAGAAGAAGATGATGGCCCAAGAAACAAGAACAAGCCCGATGGAAACAAAAAGGCCAAGGACAAGATCAAGAGGGAAGCAGAAGCATCAAGCTTGCGGGACAAGATAGATGCCATGGTGCAATCAAATGAGTTGATGGTGGCCAAGACATTGTAGGCAAAGGAGTTGGCCGACAAGAAGGCGCAAGAGAAGCAAGAAAAGTGACAATTACTCGAGGAAGAGGGGTTGTGCAAGGCCGCCATTGAGGAGAGAAGAGCCCTTGTCGAGGAGAACAAGGACTTGGCCAAGCTTCTTCAAGAGTTGAACAAGATCATGACGATGAACCCCAATGACATGGATGACATCACCAAAGAATGACATGATATTGCAAGGAGGGAGATCTTGGAGAGAAGCCAGTGGCGCCGGGTGGTGGCTTTGGTGACGGTGGTGAAGAGTGATGATGATGATGGTCATGGAGGTGGTGGTGGCTTTGGTGGAGAGTGATGATGATGATGATGATGGCCATGAAGGTGGTGGTGGCTTTTGCAAGAGGTTCTTTTGGGTCATGGATGAAAATTATGTTTCCACGCAAACTATGTTTAATTGTTCAAATTTGTAGCCATTTATCGAAATTGCAGTCAAATTGTCAAATTTGTTTTTTTCGGTTTGAGGACTGGCCGAACAGACCCCATAAGGCCAAACGATAAAACAAAATTTGCAGAATATTCTGTTTTACCATTCGGCCTTGCAGGGTTTGTTCAGCCGCAGCCAGGTCTCAAAACACGTTTTTCTTGGCTCTTATACTCACTTTAAAGGTTCACGCGATAAGGGGTCTGCTAGAGATGCTCTAAGGGTTTCAAAAATTGGAGCAAACAATTTTACAGAGCATGTACAGTGGTGACCATAATTTCAGCCAACTGATAATTGCTCGACTTGCATATATGGAGCACTCAAACATGAAGGCAGCAACCAGCAGAGAAGCTGGTCGATAAAGCCATAAACTCTTCTTGTGCTGCTTCTGGTTCAACAATAGCTTACATAGAGATAAATTCACCCGCGGTCACTGTATTTGATCACAAAGTTCACTTCGGTCACTGGATTACGGAATACCCAAATTACAGTGCTTATCATTACATTTGTTAACAGCGCAGGTCACCGCGTACGCTGCGTCGCCGTATTTGTCCTACGTGGCGTACTGTTTGACTGTTTGACCTGCCACGCAAGCGAGGCGGGGGTTCTTTTGCACTGGCGAGTTGATTTGGGGGGCCATTTTGCAAATTTCGCGTCCTGGCTGCCTCTGTTTTGCATAAAACTCCTCCCCTGCTCTGTTTCTTTGTTAGTTGCGGTCGAGGCAGGGAGACACTTGGTTTTCCTCTCGTCGGGAGGCGGTGATCGACAGCGGAGGTGACCGGCGACTGCTCGTGTCGTCGGGAGGAGCGAGGCTTCAAGAGGTCGTGCCGTCGTCTGGTCGCAGGAGATCGGAAGGCAGCATCGCGCGTCTGCTCTAGCGATGGCCCCTGTTCGTCGCCCGGAGCACGGACCGCCGCCGCATTACGGTAAGAACCCGCGACCCTCTCCCGCACCAGCTTTTATTCACGTGTTTCCGTTCATATCCGATCGTCCACAGCCGTTCCATGGATTTGAAGGTCAAAATTTTATGGGGAAAGGGGTTAGTGCTAGGGTTTTGATAGGGTTTTGGCAGGTGGATTTTTTGGGGATTTAGGTTGGGTTTTCGCTCGGTGTGGGTGGCATTGACTACGATCTGGACTGATTTAGGAGGAGTGTGTAGATACTATGCGATATGTTGACGAGAGCTAGGGTTTGTAGTGAATTGAGTAGGGTTAGTACTAATTTGGGAGGAGTTTGTAATGAAAGCAGGCTCTTTTTGTTGGAGTTGCTTCCAATGCAGGCAATGATTTATGCAATCTTTTATAACATTGTCTTTTTCTATTATGAATTGATTAGTGCATATGTCAAGTTGTTTAAATTCTGATATAATTTGTTGAAGTAGTTCAAATTGAGGCACATTCAGGTACATTCAGATAAGTTTGACATTATGGAGAGATGCATGTTTAAATTCAGAAACTTGTGGTCACAATCAGTGTTCATTTTTTAGGACAGAAACTTGCGGTCACAATCAGTTACATTTTGATTGAAAATGTTATTCTGAACAACTCCACTTATTGATTGCAGGTGATGATGATCCTATGTTTTCTGTTCAAATATGGCATGGAGGTTTTTTCATGGGCCAAGGCAGAAGCAAAAAGTACTATGGAGGGCAGAGCATCTGGTTTGATAACATAGACAAGAACACATGGTCTCCCCCAGATGTGGATGATCTCATAGAGCAGATAGGGTATGAGAAGGAAGGAAGGATGACAGTGTACTACTGCATGCCAGGTCTTCAAGTCAACACAAATGGGCTTAGAGTGATCAATGGAGAGGATGCCACAGATAACATGAGAGCTTTTGTGACATTTGGGCATCATTTCATGGATATTTTTTTGGAACATGATGATTCTATCAGGGATCTTGATGATGTAGTTAGGTTCCCAATTCAAGATCTCCCAAAAGTCATCAGCCCAATGAAGCCATTGAATGTGGTCAGACCTGAATCAGGGGAAGGTTTCAGGACAGCAACTGAAGTACTAAAGGAGAAAGGCAAGTCAGTTATCAATATGGATGCAGATGATGTTCATGACAATGATGCAAGTGGAGGATCAACAGATTCAGAAGAAGAGGGTAGTGACATTGATTATGTGCCTGAAATTGCAGATAGTGACTATGCCATATCAGAGGGAGATGATGACTTGTATGTGAACAATTGCTTTGATGCTGTAGAGGAGAATAGGAATGAGGAACAATTAGATGTGTCAGAAGATGATGAGTTAAGAAGGCCAGATTCTGATGATGAAGGAATAATTGAGATGAACTTCAAGACATTTAGGGATGAAGATTTAATAAGCCCTAAGTTTCATGTGGGGCAAGTTTTTCAGAATGTGCAGCTGCTTAGGAAGGCTATCAAAGAATACTCATGCAGGAACAGGGTCAACCTGAAGATGCCAACTAATGACAAGATGAGGGTTTGTGCAAAATGTGAGGAGGGGTGCCCTTGGTATCTATGGGCATCCAATGACAATAGGACAAAGGCATTCATGGTTAAGAAGCTTGTGGACAAACACACATGCAGCAAGAAATGGCAAGTGAAAAGCTTCACAGCTCCATACATGGCAGAGAAGTATTTGGACTCATTTAGGGCAGATGAAAACATGAGCATGAAGAACTTCTCTAGGGTGGTGCAGGAACAATGGAATATGAAGCCTACAAGGAGTAAGCTTAGGAGAGCAAAAAGGTTGGCTCTTAATATTGTCCATGGAGATGAGGAGAAACAGTACAATAAGCTTTGGGACTATGCAAATGAATGGAGAAGGTCAAATCCAGGGAGCAGATTTTATTTAGCAGCAGATACAGATGGTACTTTCCTACACTGCTATTTCTCTTTGGAGCCATGCAAGAGAGGGTTTATGCAGGCTTGTAGGCCAGTAATCTGCCTAGATGGATGCCATTTGAAGACCAGATATGGAGGTGTTCTTCTCACTGCAGTTGGCCTAGATCCAAATGATTGCATCTATCCAATTGCTTGTGCTATTGTTGACATTGAGAACACTGACACCTGGAGGTGGTTCTTATCCTCTCTGAAACAAGACCTAGCCATTACTGAAACTGATCTGTGGACTATTATGTCTGACAAGCAGAAGGTACTTTCATAACTTTGTCTTTCATTTCCATGCTTCAAAGTTTCTACTTCCACAATTGTTTTGTCATGATGCTGACATTATCTTTCACATTTCTTTTAGGGTTTGATCAAAGCTGTCAGAGATTACTTTCCACATGCAGAGTACAGGTTCTGTGTCAGGCACTTGTGGCAAAACTACCAACAGCAGTTTAGGGGTGAAGTGCTCAAGAACCAGCTGTGGAAATGTGCTAGGAGCACAACTCCTTCTGATTTTGAACAGAACATGGAAGAGCTTAAAGTGATAAACTTTGAAGCATGGAAATGGCTGTCAGGGATGGACCCCAACACTTGGGTTAGGGCATATCAACAAGAGTTCCCCAAGTGTGATATTCTTCTCAATAATGCTTGTGAAGTGTTTAACAAGTAAGTTGCATCATTGTTTGTGTTTTTCATCACATGAAGCATTCAACAGGTAGTTCTCCATCACAATAATCTTCTGACATGAACCAACTGTTGGCTGTAGGTACATTCTTGAGGCCAGAGAGCTCCCCATATTGTCATTGATCATGACAATAAAAAAGCAGTTGATGACAAGGTTCTACAACAAGAGAGAGGAAGCAGAAACATGGGATGGCACTGTTTGCCCCAAAATTAAGAAAATACTTGAGAAGAATGATGATTTGTCAGCTACATGTCATGCATCAAATGCAGGGGATGGAATATTCCAGGTAATCTAGCCTAACTTAGCATTTTGCATATTCATCCTGTTTTCTTGCATTGATTAAGTGCCCTATGTCATCTGTGTAGGTTGATAACAAAGGGAGATCTTACATAGTGGACATAAAAGCTTTAAGTTGTACTTGCAAAAGGTGGGACCTCAATGGCATACCATGCCATCATTCTGTTGTTTGCTGCAAAGATGAGAGAATTGAGCCTGAGGACCTAGTTCACAAATGCTACAGCATTGCCTCATTTCTGAAAGCCTACCAGCCTATCATCATGCCAGACAGAGATGAGAGAGAGTGGGAAAAGATGCATGGTCCAGTGATCAAACCCCCACCCAAGAAGAATGACAAAAAGGGAAGGCATCAGAAGAATAGAAGGAAACAACCACATGAAGCCAAGGACAAGAGAGGAGGCAAAAAGCTCACAAGGCATGGTGTGGTCATCACTTGCTCTCATTGCCAAGAGGAGGGTCACAACAGAGCAGGTTGCAACAAGAGGAAAGCTGGTTTGCCACCTGTGAGGCATGTGCCACAACCACAACCTATTCCTCCTATTCCTGTTGACTCATCAGATGATGAACAACAGAATGTGCATCAAGTTGAAGTTGATTCAGGCAGTGAAGAAAGTGAAGAGGAACCAGTAATAACTCAGGTTTGTCTTCCTTAATCATTGTCAAGCTTTACATATTCACATTGACAACAATTTATGACTTGTGAAGTGTTCTAATGATGTTACTTTCATCTTTTCAGGAAGTGTTTGGTGACACAATGGTACAACAAATGAGAAGGGAGCAACAATCATCTAGGAGACCTGGACTTTCTCAGCAACCCATGCCTGAATCAAGCTTCATTAGCTCAGCAAGAGCTCAGAGCAGTAGCATGCCACATGTTACTACAACTGCTAGCAGGGATGGTAGTCAAGCCATGAAGCTCAGGCAGATGAAGATGGAGAAAGACAGAGAAATGGCAGAGAAGAGAGATGCTGCACTGGAGGCACTAAATGCTGCAGCAGAGAAGAGAGCTGCTGAGGCACAAGAGAAGAGAGACCTGGCTGCAAAGAAGAAAGCAATAGAAAGAGAAGCAAAGAAGCATGAAACACAACAGAAAAGAGCTGCTAATGTTGCAAAGAAGAAGGAAATAGCTGAAGCAAATAGAGCAATTGTCCTACAACAAAGAGAGAAGAAAACAGCAGAGCTGGCAGCTGCTAGAGAGGAGGCAAGGAAGAGAAAAGCTTCTGAGCTTGCTGCCAAAAGAAAGGAAGATCAGCACAACAGGTCCAGGCTTAAGAGGGCCTCTACAAGTGCACATGACATGGGAGGTGGCTCTACAAGCAAGAAAACCAGGAAGGTCAGCATGTTTGATGAACTGAGAGAGCCTAGGAAGTAGAAAATTTGGTCTATATCAAGTTCTTCTGGTGAACTAATCCAGCATTTTGGTGTTTCTTGTCATGTTAAACTTAAATTTGGTCTGTGTCAAGTTCTTCTGCTGACTTAACCTTACTATTAAGCTTGTTAGACATGTGCTTTTGGTGGATCATCTTTACTATCTTATTTAACCTGGTGCTATGTTGTGCTTGGTATATATGTTGCTTGTCATATATATTTCTTGAACCTGGTGATCATCTTTGTTACATATCTTGTGATGATCATCTTTGACATGCTTATCATTTTGCCAACATTTTCTGATTTGTCACTTACCACTTATCATTATGTCAGATCACAATATAGTAATGCAAACAACCCAACTGTGATCATATATATTGGCCAACAGGAAGACATAATATGCAACATAGATTGATCAACAACATACTTCCATTACATTACTAGCTTACTAGCATCTTCATACTACCAACAATTCAACAGGTCACACACAGCACACACACAAGCACACCTACTGCCAAAGCTATCTTCAACATCATCACACACATAGTTCACTCCTCCTCTCCTCAGCAGCATCACACACAACACTTGCATCACTTCATCAGCAGCATCACACACAGCACACACACAAGCACACCTACTGCCACAGCTATCTTCAACAGAAGAACAATCTGACTGCCAACCTGCAACAAAGATTCACTCCTCTCCTCACAGCATGAACCCCTGAATCCTACTGCCATCATCCCTCTAGCTCTTCTCTCTTCATTGCGCCGCTCCAGCTCTTCTCTCCTGTCTTCAGACCACCCAATTGCATCCACAACATTATCTCCAGTGAGAAACATCTTCTCCGCCAAGTAAGCAACATACTCCCTCTCCCAATGCCAGAAATTGCATCCATTCTGTCAAAATGAATGCAAAATCAGAGACCAAATGTGCCAAAAACAGAGACCAAATGTGGCAAAATCAATGCTTTCCAAGACCAAATGTCAGAGAACTTACACCATGGCCGGGGCAGCGGTAGTACACCCATCCAGGGTGATCCTCAGTGCCGGAAACATGCTTCTTCACCATGGAACCACACCCCCACGGGCAGTAGATGAGGGGGATGAATGGACCGCCGCCGCGGCGAGAAGAGCGGCAGGAGCTCGATGCAGACATGCTTCAGGGGAAGAACAACTCGTTGCAGAAGCGGCGACGCCGGCGGTGAGCGGTGCTGGGCGGGGAGTGGGCGACGGCAGGACGAAGCCGGCTAGGGATTTGGTGGCCGACGACGAAAGAGGAAAATGGCTAGGGATTTGGAGGACGATGGGGGAGGGGGTTTTAATACAACGTGAAATTTGCAAAATGGCCCCCCAAATCAACTCACCAGTGCAAAAGAACCCCCGCCTCGCTTGCGTGGCAGGTCAAACAGTCAAACAGTACGCCACGTGGGACAAATACGGCGACGCAGCGTACGCAGTGACCTGCGCTGTTAACAAATGTAATGATAAGCACCGTACTTTGGGTATTCCGTAATCCAGTGACCGAAGTGAACTTTGTGATCAAATACAGTGACCGCGGGTGAATTTATCTCCTGCATAGATCATCATACATGCTAGTACCAGGTAACGGTGCAATGAAGACAAGTTTAATCCTTCTCAAAGACACTGGAAATTCAAAATAAACCTCCTGCATAGATTTCTTTGTTGTACCTCACCATCACCATGTAGCCAGGCCCTGGGTGGGGTGGAGAGAGAATAATAAGATTAATTAATCAATGATAACGTTGCTGAAAAGCAGTTAGACACAAGGGTAACTGTCAATCTCCCCATATAAGAACAGTTATGCCAAGCAACATTAGTTTCGCAGGTTATTTCGTTTGTTGATCAACTAAAGATTCATCCACCATGAACCTCTCATGGTTTGATCCGCTAAAGATCCAGCCACTTAGAGCCAAGGTAGGTATTTGTTTCTAGTATGCTCTTTCTAGCAGCGCTTTCTTAGGCCCCGTTCAGATCCTCTCCGGCTCCGCGCGAGGAGCCAGCATGAACGCTGCAGCTCCAGGAAGCCAGCTCCGCGGAGACGAGCCCTCTCTTGCGTAAAATACTATGAGATGAAGACCTCTAAGTAATTTTCTACACTAAGCATATCATCGGATTTTACGCTAAGCAATTTTCTACACTGAGATGAAGACCTTTAAGTAACATATTATGAGATGGCGGCCAATAACATTGGTTCTTGTTAGACCGGTCACAAATGGCACCCCGACGTAGTCATCACGTGGCGCAAGTCATTCGAAGAGGTCGCGACAATTAAAATCAGGGGGGAGATTAATTAGCATTGGCCCCATAGTTAAATCAGGGGGCGAGAGATTGATTAAGGTGGGCCCCACAGTCAAACCAGGGAGGATATATATATATTAATTAGAAGTGGGGAGAGATTTATGGGGATTGGTCCGGGTTGCGCTGCAGGCAATGAAAAATCGAGCGTTGCAGCGGCCGCACGCGAGGAAGTCTTTTCCCAGAAACAATAATGGGAATTGCAAAAGAGAAAAAAAGTATATATTCTGTTAGAGAGGAAGGTTTGTTACCGCCGCAGAAACATAACACTGCTGGAAATAGATGTCGAATAGATCGCCAGTTGCAAGGCTGCTGACACCCCCTTAACTTGCACAGTTGCGATGATGGTGGTGGTGCCATTCTAAAAAAGCATATTAATTGATCGGGATTCTGCACTAGTTAAAACAATTTGTATAGTACTAGAAAAAAATCAACGACTCTACAAAAAAGCATATCCCTGGATTTTACACAAAAACATTCTGGATTCTACACTATTTAAATCGGATTGCGTACATTAAGCATATCAATCGATGATTTGACACTAATTTTTTTTACACTAATAAAATCAGTTTCTACACTAGTAAATCGAATTCTACTAAGTATAATTGGATTTTACCTAAAACATAAAATCAACACAAAAGATTAGCATCGGACTCTATAATAAAACATATTCAACACTACAAAAGATTCTACACTAAGTATAAAATCGGATTGTACACTACTACCTTGAATTCTACACTAAAACATAAAATCAACACAAAAGACTATCATCCGATCCTACACTAAAACATATTCGACACTAAAAATAATTCTAGTATAAAATCGGATTGTACACTATTAAATCAAATTCTACTGAGTATAATCACATTCTACACTACTAGATCGAGTTGCACGGCTACTAATATTCTACAGAAACCAACTGAATCCATGGATTCCATGACGTCCATGGACAAAGGATGCGCGAGGGGAGGGGATCTCACCTACAGCCGAGGTGCCCCTCTTCGGCGGCGCGACGATGTGCATTTTGGTCCGGCGACGAGATCCGGAGGAGACAACAGCGGCACTGGTCGAGAGAGTGAGTGAAACAGATAAAAAAGGATTGGAATGGCTAGGTTTATTACTGAAAGGAGTAGCGATAGAAGATGGACCAATACTGGCATGGGCCTAATAGGCCATGTCATAATAAAGTAAAGCCCAAAGAGAAAAAACAAGATAACACAAAATGGCATGCGAAAATTCCAACGCCAGCAGAAAGGGTTGGCGTACCGTTCCGTAGTGGCGTTGATTGAAAATAACACGCCATCAACTACCATTTCTATACTAGTGTACATCCGATCCAAACAGATAAAAAGCGGACCAATTTTGTGTATTTATGATCACATGGTTACATATTGAGAAATAGGTTAATCAAGACCATCTATTTTAGTTATATACATGATTTACACGTGATAGACTCCACTAAATTCATTGCCAAAAATATTCGATCACGGAAACTATATTTATTTTCCTCATTTTAACACATTTTTCCCCCACAGGATCTGTGTGTAAAACAGGAACTTCTAATAGACCAAACCGCCCTAAGGCTTTCCAAATAAATAGCCGTGAAACCTTCTCCCATTTTCCATCCCGCACCCTCGCGAGTCAGCGGAATTGCCACGCAGGTCCTCCCGCCGCGACCGCGATGGAAGAGCCATCCGGTTCAGGAGGAGCACAACCGGGCGAGGACGGCCACGGCCAAGAACCGGCCCATGAGCCCTCCTCCTACGCCTCCTCCAATGGCGCCCGGAGCGCCGCTGTGCCGCCGCCTCCCCGCGCGACGCCCCTCCACCTCGAGCAGGCCGGAGGCGGCGCCGACGGGTCGGGCTCCGCCGCGGTGGGTGTCGACCGGAGGGGCAACGGGACGCCGCCGCCCAAGGTCATTCCTTCTCCTCCGTGCTCCGCGACCGCTCGACCCCAAGCTGCTGTCCAGGCGGCCGTCGACAAGGAGAACAGGCGATGGGCACAGCAGGTGATGATTGGCCTCTGCGACGTGCTGCTCTTGTTGTTTCTTGGAGTTATTGGAGTCTCTGTCCCTGGATTGCGTTCCTGAGCGTTTCTTGGTTTCTTCTTGAGCAGCTCAACTCGCTGCGCGCGGAAGGGGCGATGCATAGGAAGGAACAGGTATGGTCTTATTGCTCGCTCGCTTGTGATTTGTTGGCCAATCTTTCTGTTCGGAATGTGGAATTGTGATCCCTGTCTGTTAAAATCTTGGGGTTGGGGATGATTTAGTAGTAGAAACGGAATCAAATTTAGGCAAATGTTGGGGACGGTTTGACGACTAGGCATTTCCTGATTATTACTCGAGTTCTTCTTGCGGCGCGCTATCGAATTTAGAGACAGGCAAGGATCTTGTTGTGATCATTCGCAACTGTTCAAGATTTGGGTGTCAGGCTTGTGCTAATTGATTTTTCTATTAGGTATGATAGCATTTTTTTGCACTTTTGCTGCAAGTGAAAAATGTGGGGATCATGTCTTGGCAATGATTGCTGTCATATTTTGGCAAGAAATCTTGATGCCAAAATGTAATATCAGTTTCCAGTGTAGATGAATGTCGTTATAGGGGAAGTTAAGCTGAATGTTTGCTCGGGATTACTTAACTTGACGCACATTATCTGGATCCTTTTGCCTTTGGTCATCTGTTGCCTGAAAGGCTGAAACAGGCTCTGAAGCCTCAAAACTCAAGTCATATGAATAATTAGCAAGAGTAGAAAGGATTTGGATAACTCAATATTTCAATCTTGTTAGCTCTTTCACCTTTGCTAATCCGAAATTTGTCATCTTGATGCTAATTCTGTGGAGCAGGAGAAACTATCACAAGTAAAGGCTGTGGTAAAGGTGAGACCCAAGCAGGACAAACTTTTTTCGAAAAAGGGCGCCAAGCTGGACAAACTACTGCTAGTAAAGGGGAAATCGGTCCCGAGTCGGCTTAAGAGCAAGGTATGGCCTGAATCTTGTCCACTCTTCTCACTTGTGATTCGTGGGTGGTATGACCATATGAGCATTCTTGCACTTACCTATTTTTTGTGCATAGAAAGTAGAACTGAGATTTTTTGGTTTTCTTGGTTTCTGTTTGTTCATGTTAAATTTAGGACCTGTTAGTGTAATCAAGGCATGAAATCTTGGTTAGAGTGATACGCGGCATCCTAGAATATAGGAGGAATCTTGGGCAAATGTTGGCAGCAGTACCCACGTCCTTGTTGCTCGTGGGTCTTTCCACAATCTGGTATTGTATTTTGAAGCAACTGGCTATCTTGTTGGAACTGTTGTCTGTAAAACGTGGGGAAATCATGAGGTCATGTCCTGATTACTGCAATATTTTGGTAACAGAGCCTGAAGTTGAATGTATGAGCTTCCTTTGTAAACAGATGCCGCTATCAGAGAATCTTTAATCTAGACATTAGTTCAAGACTACATAACTGAGCATAATTCCTGTAAATCATTTGCCATTTACATGCAAAATCGGCAAGCACTTTAGGACTTGGTCGAGAGGTTTCGCCATTTGGTTGATTGGTACCTGGAACTGGTTCAGAAGTCTCGGAATATAATTTCATGTAAATAGTTGCCAAAAATAAAGAAGCTTTGGATGCACACGTTTTGTGGTCTTGCTATACATTATTGTTTTTTTTCCTTTTGACCGGGAAAAGGAAAAAGGACTGGTTGTTTGTTAATTCCGTTCGTTTTTCATTCCCCTATTTCTTCTTTTGAAATACTCGATCTTCTTGTTGATTCTGTACAATTGTAAGACTGGCAGGATGTATGATATTTAACTTCGTTTTCTTCATTTCCTGTCAAATAGATTTTTCGTACAAAAGGAAGGGGAATATGTCCGGAACATGTGAAGCACCAGGTTCATCTCCATTTTGCCTAATGTCATGCACAAAATGAAGTGCAAGAAAAATCAGGATCAAAGCCCTATATCACAAGATACTGTGATTAGTGGTTCCTGTACAATCAACTATTCAGAAGGATTATGTTCTCTTTTATAAATACTAAATTGTATGTTAACTCTTGGTTGTGATAGTCTGATGGGACCTGAATCATACTTTTACTCTTGTTAAGTTTATCACATGCTAATAGATATCTTCTTGTTTTCTTACTGAATAACAACGAATCAGTATCAGTGATGGGATTATATACTAGTGGTTTCAAACATTTCCAAAGAACATGGAAACCCGAAAATTTGAATAAAAAGAAAATTTCCTTCACATTTTTAGATATGTTGTTTCCATGTTTAACTCAGCATAATTTGAATTCTTATATTTGTGTGTTTGTTGCAGACACTTCGCATATCTGAAGTCAGAAGGCACTATAAGCTTACTTCTGACGAGGCAAACCATCTTGATGCTTATTCAGAATGTAGACCGGTGATTGGAGATGGGGAGTGTTTCTACAGGAGCTTCATATTTTCGTACCTTGTAATCGTCCTCCCCTCTTTTCCTTATCATAGGATGTAGGTTTAGTTATTTAACTTTCTTTGTTTTCACGAATGTACAACAGGAGCAAGTTATTGATAGGCAGGACACACATGAGGAACACCGTCTCCTTAGAAGAGTGTCTACAGAACGTGCAAATCTTCAATGGAACTCTGAGTTTTCCCGAAGCAGAAGAGTAAGTTCTCGCCTTCTCCATACTTGGTTCTTTCTTGTATAAACATGCTTGCAAGGGATGATGATTCTATTCAGGTTACATTACACTTCAAACAGCATCTGGCATCTCACTATCTTTGTTTGTCATTTGCAGGAGATGCACAATTGCTTAACAGTAGTGGCATACCGTCACAGTTTTACACAATGTTGGCACAAACTCAAATTTGAAGCTTATTGTGAAGCTAACAACCCGATTGTAACAATGACCTTAAGAGAAATTTACTTGCAAAGGAACAACGGCAATATAACAGGGAAATAACATAATTTTATGCTTGTTTGAGCACTGCAACAATGCACACCTGCTGGTTATTATTGTACAGTCACCTCACCATTCTCGTTCTGTTACTATGCTATAGTATATGCTTAATGACTGAAGCTTCTCAGGGAGTTGTCTTAGCTGTGTTCCTTTATATCTTGCCATTGATCAATATTGTGCATGTATTATTGTAACCTATGGTATGTAATGATTATCAACTGTGAATAATTGAGTTGCTGATTCTTTCAGGCATTTAAGGAGCTGATTGTGAACGTAATGAAATGGAAGAGCACGGAATCAACTAGCAGGTTTTTGATTCTCTTGGTTTTCTGAAATTCCATCAAAGTATTGTAGCTGAATGCATGCCATCTCACTGACATGCTATGTGCCATTTTTAGTCGCCGTAAAGAGAAACTTCTCAAGTTCTTCAGCACATATGATACGACGCAAGACAGTGAGAAAAAAACACCCTTGATGTTACATTTCCTTCTGTTCATCGTAATTCATGTTTCTGACACATTTTATTGGTTAGTTTTTGTTTTCCTCAGATTACTAGTAGCTATCCAGATATGCTCGCACAGGGAGGTGTATGAACCGATTATACAAGGGCCCGGAGGAAATTACAGTCTGGAAGTTGTCAGTATCAGCACCTGCTCCCTTACATTACCTCGTGCTGAATTTCCTGTGCATCCATTGTTGGATACACGACAC
This sequence comes from Triticum aestivum, assembly GCF_018294505.1. Classification (NCBI taxonomy): domain Eukaryota; kingdom Viridiplantae; phylum Streptophyta; class Magnoliopsida; order Poales; family Poaceae; genus Triticum; species Triticum aestivum. The sequence goes on along the minus strand of NC_057811.1, from coordinate 48,286,014 downwards.
TCATTTTACCTGACTTGTTGTTGCACAAACAGTGGTGCTTGCAGCACGTCATTCCAGCTCGTGTGTACGCGGACCATGTTATGATGGTGGCTTTGGCCAGAGCGCTTGAGGTCCCCCTCAGAGTGGAATCACTCCAACGAGGATATGCTCCAGATATCTACACTGGTCCTGGAGTTCCCCGTCCGAGCGTGACCCTGCTGTACACGGGTGATCACTACGACATCATCTACCCACGCGCTCCTTCTGCTGAGAGTTCAAGTCACCAGGCTTCCCAGAGAGAACATCCTGGTGATCAGAGTTCAAGTCATCAGGCTTCCCAGAGAAAACATCCTGGTGATCAGAGTTCAAGTCAACGGACTTTCTAGAGAGAACATCCTGCTGATCAGAGTTCAAGTCAACAGATTCCGCCGGATTAAAGTTGAGTTGGGCTGCTGCCGTTGAATGAGAGTGCTGCTGAGTTTAGTGGTAGAGTAGATGCGCCGATGAAGTTGGGGTAGGCATAGCATATACTCCCTCTGTAAACTAATATAAGAGCATTTAGATCACTACTTTAGTATTCTAAACGCTCTTATATTAGTTTACGGAGGGAGTACTAGTTACTTGTGCATTCTTCTTCTGTTGGTGAACGTTCTGTGATCACATTCGAACTTCTTAATTGTGTTTTCAAAATTTGAACATGGGCATGATATTGGTTGATTTTTTTTGGTATGTAATGGAATATTGCTCTTGTTTGGACATGTCTCTTTGGTGGCTTGCCGTTTTGTTTACAGCAATGCTGGGTTAAGTTTGGTTGTTCTGCTGCTGATGGCAATACAAGCCAATAGATCTCACATGCAAAAATTCAACAGATTTTGCTAGGTTAATATTGAGTTGGGGCTGCTGCCTGCATATGAATGAATACAGTAATGAAGCAGAGATACTTGTGCATTCTTTCTTGTGTTGGCAAAGATACATACTGCTGATGCCACTGGATCGATCAGTTGGCATGTATACAGGGATGAATACAACCGTTTAATTAGTTTCCATGATTGGTTTATTTGTGATTCTTTCTATCTCTGCTGGTTACCTTGCTTGTGTCTGAACCTGTATGATTTCCAGGAATGGCTTGGGAGCCTGTTTTGAGTCACAACCTGGTGCTTTTTTCTTATCTTTTGCAGTACTTTCGGTTGGCTTGTAATAACTCGTATGTTGTGCGACTTGTGTTCGCTTTATTAATGTAAAGCAGGGCACGGCTTGTGCCTTTCTCTAAAAAAAACTGGTGCTTTTTTTGAGGATGGCGTTTTGTATCTCGGCCTCCATGGAGGCCAAATTTTTTAAAGATTCAGAATTCGAAAATCTCGGTTTAAAAAAACTGAAAAAAATAGTACGAGTAAATAAGGATGTGAGGCGTATGTGTGTAAAATTTCAGGATGAAATATGTTGAATTGCGACCTGTAAAAAAAGACAAATTCATGGTCTTGGGGGATGAATAGTATCATGTGTTAGAAAGCTCCAGATTTGTCTTTTTTGCATAGCCCTCATTTCAACGTATTTCATCTTAAAAACCTTCATCTATCTCTGTATATTTTCTAGAATTTTTTAAAATGTAAAAATATGAATTTTCATGAATTTTGAATTTTGCATTTGGAGGCCTCCATGGAGCTCGGCCTCCAAAAGCAATTTCTAGCTTTTTTTTGCTTTATATTGCGATGTACTACTAGTAATTACTGTATTCCAATAGTAGAGCGTAGGATTGACATGTCATGCACCTTTTGACTGTTCCAGTCATATGAAGAAGATGAACATTTATACCCTTTCGCTTACATCGTCACAAGTTGCAGAAACCACAATCTTTAGTAGTGTCATCCAGGGAAGGATCCAGCTCTGGAAGAACGTTACAGACATCAACATTCAGACAACGACGTAGGAGAAGAAAGAAAATGGAACAACTGTGTATTGGTACCAGCCATCAACATCTGGAGGCTTCAGAATTGCTAGCTGCAGTCCTGAGATATGGAGTACGTATAATTCATCTTCAGATTGGATTGGATCCAAGTGAAAGGATTCGAGATATCATTTACAGAGTGGGACAGCTTCCTGAAGAGCATACGTTCCAATAAATCATTGCTCATCTTCCTAGTTCTGATCCCCGTTGGAAAAAACTACTGGGATAGAGCAACTTTTTTCTACCATATGACCTTTTCACCAATTAGATAAATTGCATCAAATCGAAGAGCTTACAGGAGCAGAACAGTCGAATACTAACCAAACATTGCTGCTGCTATCAATCAGGGTAAACTGCGAAGTGTAACTCTGTCGAAGGAAAGAAAGCTGATACGTCCATTATCAACTTGACAAAACATCCAAGCTACGCAGGAAGATTAGTCTACAAACCAAGGAAACAAAAAACCTAACACAGCCAAAAGAGAGCCATAACACATGACCAGCCGCAACAGAGGAAAAGACGAGGTCATCCCTCAGCGACGTGACCCACTCCCAGTGCAACAACTGGTGATTTCAACTGCCGAACAAGTGCCGCAGCTTCATACATCAACACACGAACCCCGCCTTGTCTGCGGCTTTGAGTAAACCTGCCCAATACATCATGAAATATTCACAAAACCCTCGACACAAATTGGTAAGATCATTTTTTTTTACCCTGAGACCGTAGAACAATTGTTCTACGGTATTTGTTTTCATTAATTGGTAGGATCATTTTGGTGGAAGGATATTCTGAAATTAATGCCTACTTATAAAAGATTTTTTGTCTACAAACCTGGCAGTGATGATACCCAACAAATCGCAGAGGATTTTGGATGCTCCTTTTTTTTAGCTATCGCTTGCAGTTTTCTGTGATCCCTTCTTATCTGAACCCGAAGAAAATTTTCGTTACAGAAATCTTATGTATTGGCTTAGCTAATTTCAAAATTTTTCAGAGAAATAGCTGAAGATTACGGTTATGTACTTGCAAACACTTATGTACAAATTTTCAGAGTAAAATTTTTCGTCAGAGTAATCTTATGTTCTTGCGTACACTTTAATCATCTTGTACTACTAGCAGAACTCTAGTAGACATTTATGGATTCTTCCAGATAAACTTGTTACTTCTTACAGAACTCTACTACGTACCAAGTTTTGTTCTACTTTACCTTAACTTGATTCTTTTTACAGAGAATTTGTTCACTAGAATCTAATAGTATGTTAAATGAATTCCAACCGGACTGACCATCTTTTATTGGATGTCTTTTCTTTCTATTTATTAAATGAATTCCCCTACAGTGTTGCTCACAGAAGACTCAAATTTGAACAATTATTAGCTAGAAATAAATAAAATACTTTTTCTCTGAATATAATGAGCACACATTAACGAGCTTCAAAATGAAGTAGTTACTTTACTTCATTTATTAATAAAAAAATTGGCCAGTGAAGTCGAAAACCCCCAAAAAAAAAACCGTTTAAAAAGCCGAAAAAGCGTGCTGAAAAATTTAAAAAAAAATCCGGAGGGAGCGTCCAGAGCACGACACGTGACGGACGGCTGAGAGCGCGCCAAGTGATGCTGATCGTTGTGAGGCTCCCGAAGGCGCTCTCGTAGATTCCTTGTGCCTTCGTGAACCCTCGTCAATGTTGGAAATATGCCCTAGAGGCAATAATAAATGGTTATTATTATATTTCTTTGTTCATGGTAATTGTCTATTATTCATGCTATAATTGTATTGTCCGAAAATCGTAATACATGTGTGAATACATAGACCACAACCTGTCCCTAGTAAGCCTCTAGTTGACTAGCTCGTTGATCAACAGATAGTCATGGTTTCCTGACTATGGACATTGGATGTCATTGATAACGGGATCACATCATTAGGAGAATGATGTGATGGACAAGACCCAATCCTAAGCATAGCATAAAAGATCGTGTAGTTTCGTTTGCTAGAGCTTTTCCAATGTCAACTATCTTTTCCTTAGACCGTGAGATCGTGCAACTCCCGGATACCGTAGGAGTGCTTTGGGTGTGCCAAACGTCACAACGTAACTGGGTGACTATAAAGGTGCACTACGGGTATCTCCGAAAGTATCTGTTGGGTTGGCACGGATCGAGACTGGGATTTGTCACTCCGTATGACGGAGAGGTATCTCTGGGCCCACTCGGTAATGCATCATCATAATGAGCTCAATGTGACTAAGGCGTTAGTCACGGGATCATGCATTGCAGTACGAGTAAAGAGACTTGCCGGTAACGAGATTGAACAAGGTATTGGGATACCAACGATCGAATCTCGGGCAAGTAACATACCGATTGACAAAGGGAATTGTATACGGGATTGATTGAATCCTCGACACCGTGGTTCATCCGATGAGATCATCGTGGAACATGTGGGAGCCAACATGGGTATCCAGATCCCGCTGTTGGTTATTGACCGGAGAGGCGTCTCGGTCATGTCTGCATGTCTCCCGAACCCGTAGGGTCTACACACTTAAGGTCCGGTGACGCTAGGGTTGTAGAGATATATGTATGCGGAAACCCGAAAGTTGTTCGGAGTCCCGGATGAGATCCCGGACGTCACGAGAGGTTCCGGAATGGTCCGGAGGTGAAGAATTATATATAGGAAGTCCAGTTTCGGCCACCGGGAAAGTTTCGGGGGTTATCGGTATTGTACCGGGACCACCGGAAGGGTCCCGGGGGTCCACCGGGTGGGGCCACCTGTCCCGGAGGGCCCCGTGGGCTGAAAGTGGAAGGGAACCAGCCCCTAGTGGGCTGGGGCGCCCCCCTTGGGCCTCCCCCCATGCGCCTAGGGTTGGGAACCCTAGGGGGGGGGGGAGTTCCCCCTTGCCTTGGGGGGCAAGGCAACCCCTTCCCCCCCTTGTGGCCGCCGCCCCCCTTGAGATCCCATCTCTTGGGGCTGGCGCACCCCCCCCAGGGGCCTATATAAAGGGGGGGAGGGAGGGCAGCATACAACAGCCTTGGGCGCCTCCCTCCTCCCCTACAATACCTCTCTCTCTCTCGTAGAAGCTCGGCGAAGCCCTGCACGAGACCCGCTACATCCACCACCACGCCGTCGTGCTGCTGGATCTCCATCAACCTCTCCTTTCCCCTTGCTGGATCAAGAAGGAGGAGACGTCGCTGCACCGTACGTGTGTTGAACGCGGAGGTGCCGTCCGTTCGGCACTCGGTCATCGGTGATTTGGATCACGGCGAGTACGACTCCGTCATCCACGTTCATTGGAACGCTTCCACTCGCGATCTACAAGGGTATGTAGATGCACTCCCTTCCCTTCGTTGCTAGTATACTCCATAGATGCATCTTGGTGAACGTAGGAAAATTTTAAATTATGCTACGATTCCCAACAGTGGCATCATGAGCCAGGCCTATGCGTAGTTACTATGCACGAGTAGAACACAAAGCAGTTGTGGGCGTTGAGTTTGCCAATTCTTCTTGCCGCTACTAGTCGTTTCTTGTTTCGGCGGCATTGTAGGATGAAGCGGCCCGGACCGACCTTACACGTACGCTTACGTGAGACTGGTTCCACCGACTGACATGCACAAGTTGCATAAGGTGGCTAGCGGGTGTCTGTCTCTCCTACTTTAGTCGGAACGGATTCGATGAAAAGGGTCCTTATGAAGGGTAAATAGAAATTGGCAAATCACGTTGTGGTCATACGTAGGTAAGAAACGTTCTTGCTAGAAACCTACAAACCACGTAAAAACTTGCAACAACAATTAGAGGACGTCTAACTTGTTTTTGCAGCAAGTGCTATGTGATGTGATATGGCCAGAAGATGTGATGAATGATATATGTGATGTATGAGATTGATCATATTCTTGTAATAGGAATCACGACTTGCATGTCGATGAGTATGACAACTAGCAGGAGCCATAGGAGTTGTCTTTATTATTTTGTATGACCTGCGTGTCATTAAATAAACGCCATGTAAATTACTTTACTTTATTGCTAAACGCGTTAGCCATAGAAGTAGAAGTAATCGTTGGCGTGACGACTTCATGAAGACACAATGATGGAGATCATGATGATGGAGATCATGGTGTCATGCCGGTGACAAAGATGATCATGGTGCCCCGAAGATGGAGATCAAAGGAGCATGATGATATTGGCCATATCATGTCACTATTTGATTGCATGTGATGTTTATCATGTTTTTGCATCTTATTTGCTTAGAACGACGGTAGCAAGTAGGATGATCCCTTATAATAATTTCAAGAAAGTGTTCACCCTAACTGTGCACCGTTGCGAAGGTTCGTTGTTTCGAAGCACCACGTGATGATCGGGTGTGATAGATTCTAACGTTCGAATACAACGGGTGTTGACGAGCCTAGCATGTACAGACATGGCCTCGGAACACACACAATACACTTAGGTTCACTTGACGAGCCTAGCATGTACAGACATGGCCTCGGAACACGGAGGACCGAAAGGTCGAGCATGAGTCGTATAGAAGATACGATCAACATGGAGATGTTCACCGATCTTGACTAGTCCGTCTCACGTGATGATCGGACACGGCCTAGTCGAATTCGGATCATGTTTCACTTAGATGACTAGAGGGATGTCTATCTGAGTGGGAGTTCATTAAATAATTTGATTATATGAACTTAATTATCATGAACTTAGTCTAAATCTTTACACTATGTATTGTAGATCAAATGGCCCACGTTGTCCTCAATTTCAACGCGTTCCTAGAGAAAACCAAGCTGAAAGATGATGGCAGCAACTATACGGACTGGGTCCGGAACCTGAGGATCATCCTCATAGCAGCCAAGAAAGATTATGTCCTAGAAGCACCGCTAGGTGAAGCACCAATCCCTGAGAACCAAGACGTTATGAACGCTTGGCAGCAGCTTGCTGATGATTACTCCCTCGTTCAGTGCGGCATGCTTTACAGCTTAGAACCGGGTCTCCAAAAGCGTTTTGAGAAACATGGAGCATATGAGATGTTTGAGGAGCTGAAACTGGTTTTTCAAGCTCATGCCCGGGTCGAGAGATATGATGTCTCCGACAAGTTCTTTAGCTGTAAAATGGAGGAGAACAGTTCTGTTAGTGAGCACATACTCAGAATGTCTGGGTTGCACAACCGCTTGTCTCAGCTGGGAGTTAATCTCCCGGATGACGCGGTCATTGACAGAATCCTCCAGTCGCTTCCACCAAGCTACAAGAGCTTTGTGATGAACTACAATATGCAGGGGATGGAAAAGACCATTCCCGAGGTATATTCAATGCTGAAATCAGCTGAGGTAGAGATCAGAAAAGAACATCAAGTGTTGATGGTGAATAAAACCACTAAGTTCAAGAAGGGCAAGGGTAAGAAGAACTTCAAGAAGGACGGCAAGGGAGTTGCCGCGCTCGGTAAGCCAGTTACCGGGAAGAAGTCAAAGAATGGACCCAAGCCCGAGACTGAGTGCTTTTATTGCAAGGGAAGTGGTCACTGGAAGCGGAACTGCCCCAAATATTTAGCGGACAAGAAGAAGGCCGGCAACACCCAAGGTATATGTGATATACAAGTAATTGATGTGTACCTTACCAGTACTCGTAGTAGCTCCTGGGTATTTGATACCGGTGCGGTTGCTCATATTTGTAACTCAAAGCAGGAACTACGGAATAAACGGAGACTGGCAAAGGACGAGGTGACGATGCGCGTCGGGAATGGTTCCAAGGTCGATGTGATCGCCGTCGGCACGCTACCTCTGCATCTACCTACGGGATTAGTTTTAAACCTCAATAATTGTTATTTAGTGCCAGCTTTGAGCATGAACATTGTATCTGGATCTCGTTTAATTCGAGATGGCTACTCATTTAAATCCGAGAATAATGGTTGTTCTATTTATTTGAGAGATATGTTTAATGGTCATGCCCCGCTGGTCAATGGTTTATTTTTGATGAATCTCGAACGTGATGTTACACATGTTCATAGTGTGAATACCAAAAGATGTAAAGTTGATAACGATAGTCCCACATACTTGTGGCACTGCCGCCTTGGTCACATTGGTGTCAAGCGCATGAAGAAGCTCCATGCAGATGGACTTTTGGAGTCTCTTGATTACGAATCATTTGACACGTGCGAACCATGCCTCATGGGTAAGATGACCAAGACTGCGTTCTCCGGAACAATGGAGCGAGCAACCAACTTACTGGAAATCATACATACCGATGTGTGCGGTCCGATGAGTGTTGAGGCTCGCGGAGGATATCGTTATGTTCTCACTCTCACTGATGACTTAAGTAGATATGGGTATGTCTACCTAATGAAACACAAGTCTGAAACCTTTGAAAAGTTCAAGGAATTTCAGAGTGAGGTTGAAAATCAACGTGACAGAAAAATAAAATTCTTACGATCAGATCGTGGAGGAGAATATTTAAGTTACGAATTTGGTACACACTTAAGGAAATGTGGAATAGTTTCACAACTCACGCCGCCTGGAACACCTCAGAGAAATGGTGTGTCCGAACGTCGTAATCGCACTCTGTTGGATATGGTGCGATCTATGATGTCTCTTACCGATTTACCGCTCTCATTTTGGGGTTATGCTTTAGAGACTGCCGCATTCACTTTAAATAGGGCACCGTCTAAATCCGTTGAGACGACACCGTATGAATTATGGTTTGGGAAGAAACCTAAGCTGTCGTTTCTAAAAGTTTGGGGATGCGATGCTTATGTCAAGAAACTTCAACCTGAAAAGCTCGAACCCAAGTCGGAAAAATGCGTCTTCATAGGATACCCTAAGGAAACTATTGGGTATACCTTCTACCTCAGATCCGAAGGCAAGATCTTCGTTGCCAAGAACGGGTCCTTTCTAGAGAAGGAGTTTCTCTCGAAAGAATTGAGTGGGAGGAAAGTGGAACTTGATGAGGTGATAGTCACCCCTTCCGAACCGGAAAGTAGCGCAGCGCGGGAAAATGTTCCTGTGGTGCCTACACCGACTGGGGAGGAAGTTATTGATGATGATCATGAAGCTTCAGATCAAGTTACTGAACTTCGTAGGTCCACAAGGACACGTTCCGCACCAGAAAGGTACGGCAACCCTGTCCTGGAAATCATGTTGTTAGACAACGGTGAACCTTCGAACTATGAAGAAGCGATGGCGGGCCCGGATTCCGACAAATGGCTAGAAGCCATGAAATCCGAGATAGAATCCATGTATGAAAACAAAGTATGGACTTTGACTGACTTGCCCGTTGAGCGGCGAGCCATAGAAAACAAATGGATCTTTAAGAAGAAGACGGACGCAGATGGTAATGTGACCATCTAGAAAGCTCGACTTGTCGCTAAGGGTTATCGACAAGTTCAAGGGGTTGACTACGATGAGACTTTCTCACCCGTAGCGAAGCTGAAGTCCGTCCGAATCATGTTAGCAATTGCCGCATACTATGATTATGAGATATGGCAGATGGACGTCAAAACGGCATTCCTTAACGGCTTCCTTAAGGAAGAGTTGTATATGATGCAGCCGGAAGGTTTTGTCGATCCTAAGAATGCTAACAAAGTATGCAAGCTCCAACGCTCAATCTATGGGCTGGTGCAAGCATCTCGGAGTTGGAACATTCGCTTTGATGAGATGATCAAAGCGTTTGGGTTTACACAGACTTATGGAGAAGCCTGTGTTTACAAGAAAGTGAGTGGGAGCTCTGTAGCATTTCTCATATTATATGTGGATGACATACTATTGATGGGAAATGATATAGAATTCTTGGAAAGTATAAAGGCCTATTTGAATAAGTGTTTTTCAATGAAGGACCTTGGAGAAGCTGCTTATATATTAGGCATCAAGATCTATCGGGATAGGTCAAGACGCCTCATTGGTCTTTCACAGAGTACATACCTTGACAAGATATTGAAGAAGTTCAATATGGATCAGTCCAAGAAGGGGTTCTTGCCTGTATTGCAAGGTGTGCAATTGAGCACGGCTCAATGCCCGACCACGGCACAAGATATAGAAGAGATGAGTGTCATCCCCTATGCCTCGGCCATAGGGTCTATTATGTATGCCATGCTGTGTACCAGACCTGATGTAAACCTTGCCGTAAGTTTGGTAGGAAGGTACCAAAGTAATCCCGGCAAGGAACACTGGACAGCGGTCAAGAATATCCTGAAGTACCTGAAGAGGACTAAGGATATGTTTCTCGTTTATGGAGGTGACGAAGAGCTCGTCGTAAAGGGTTACGTCGACGCTAGCTTCGACACAGATCTGGATGACTCGAAGTCACAGACCGGATACGTGTATATATTGAATAGAGGAGCAGTAAGCTGGTGCAGTTGCAAGCAAAGCGTCGTGGCGGGATCTACATGTGAAGCGGAGTACATGGCAGCCTCGGAGGCAGCACAGGAAGCAGTCTGGATAAAGGAGTTCATTACCGACCTAGGGGTGATTCCCAATGCGTCGGGCCCGATGACTCTCTTTTGTGACAACAATGGAGCTATTGCCCTTGCGAAGGAGCCCAGGTTTCACAGGAAGACCAGGCATATCAAGCGTCGCTTCAACTCCATTCGTGAAAGTGTTCAAAATGGAGACATAGATATTTGTAAAGTACACACGGACCTGAATGTAGCAGATCCGTTGACTAAACCTCTCCCTAGGGAAAAACATGATCAACACCAGGACGCAATGGGTGTTCGATTCATCACAATGTAACTAGATTATTGACTCTAGTGCAAGTGGGAGACTGTTGGAAATATGCCCTAGAGGCAATAATAAATGGTTATTATTATATTTCTTTGTTCATGGTAATTGTCTATTATTCATGCTATAATTGTATTGTCCGGAAATCGTAATACATGTGTGAATACATAGACCACAACCTGTCCCTAGTAAGCCTCTAGTTGACTAGCTCGTTGATCAACAGATAGTCATGGTTTCCTGACTATGGACATTGGATGTCATTGATAACGGGATCACATCATTAGGAGAATGATGTGATGGACAAGACCCAATCCTAAGCATAGCATAAAAGATCGTGTAGTTTCGTTTGCTAGAGCTTTTCCAATGTCAACTATCTTTTCCTTAGACCATGAGATCGTGCAACTCCCGGATACCGTAGGAGTGCTTTGGGTGTGCCAAACGTCACAACGTAACTGGGTGACTATAAAGGTGCACTACGGGTATCTCCGAAAGTATCTGTTGGGTTGGCACGGATCGAGACTGGGATTTGTCACTCCGTATGACGGAGAGGTATCTCTGGGCCCACTCGGTAATGCATCATCATAATGAGCTCAATGTGACTAAGGCGTTAGTCACGGGATCATGCATTGCGGTACGAGTAAAGAGACTTGACGGTAACGAGATTGAACAAGGTATTGGGATACCGACGATCGAATCTCGGGCAAGTAACATACCGATTGACAAAGGGAATTGTATACGGGATTGATTGAATCCTCGACACCGTGGTTCATCCGATGAGATCATCGTGGAACATGTGGGAGCCAACATGGGTATCCAGATCCCGCTGTTGGTTATTGACCGGAGAGGCGTCTCGGTCATGTCTGCATGTTTCCCGAACCCGTAGGGTCTACACACTTAAGGTCCGGTGACGCTAGGGTTGTAGAGATATATGTATGCGGAAACCCGAAAGTTGTTCGGAGTCCCGGATGAGATCCCGGACGTCACGAGAGGTTCCGGAATGGTCCGGAGGTGAAGAATTATATATAGGAAGTCCAGTTTCGGCCACCGGGAAAGTTTTGGGGGTTATCAGTATTGTACCGGGACCACCGGAAGGGTCCCGGGGGTCCACCGGGTGGGGCCACCTGTCCCGGAGAGCCCCGTGGGCTGAAAGTGGAAGGGAACCAGCCCCTAGTGGGCTGGGGCGCCCCCCTTGGGCCTCCCCCCATGCGCCTAGGGTTGGGAACCCTAGGGGGGGGGGAAGTTCCCCCTTGCCTTGGGGGGCAAGGCAACCCCTTCCCCCCCTTGTGGCCGCCGCCCCCCTTGAGATCCCATCTCTTGGGGCTGGCGCACCCCCCCAGGGGCCTATATAAAGGGGGGGGGGGAGGGAGGGCAGCATACAACAGCCTTGGGCGCCTCCCTCCTCCCCTGCAATACCTCTCTCTCTCTCTCTCGTAGAAGCTCGGCGAAGCCCTGCACGAGACCCGCTACATCCACCACCACGCCGTCGTGCTGCTGGATCTCCATCAACCTCTCCTTTCCCCTTGCTGGATCAAGAAGGAGGAGACGTCGCTGCACCGTACGTGTGTTGAACGCGGAGGTGCCGTCCGTTCGGCACTCGGTCATCGGTGATTTGGATCACGACGAGTACGACTCCGTCATCCACGTTCATTGGAACGCTTCCGCTCACGATCTACAAGGGTATGTAGATGCACTCCCTTCCCTTCGTTGCTAGTATACTCCATAGATGCATCTTGGTGAACGTAGGAAAATTTTAAATTATGCTACGATTCCCAACAGTCAATTCCCAGGGGCGGAACGGATCTGCACGGCTATGCCCAGGCGGCCAGGCGCTCGGGCTCAGATCATCTCACCGCAAAGCAGCCCCCTCCCATACTGCGAATTGACACCCCCCCCGCGTTCCTCTGAATCAACCAAAATAAAGTACTTGGTGATTTTTAATTGTACAGGATAACTCGAGTCAATTTTATTTTACTGTTAACAGGAAATTAAATATCCAAGATGAAGTGCATGATGTATTTGCAAGCGTATATGACATTAAAATTATACAATGCTATCAAAAATGAGGAACTGAAAGGGCTACTACCTCACGCATTTTATGGTAATAGTATATTACTCCCTCCGTTCCTAACTATAATTCTTTTTAGAGATTCCAATAAGGGACTACATACGGAGCAAAATGAGTGAATCTGCACTCTAAAAAAGACTTATATTTAGAATCAGAGGGAGTATATTTTTATTTCTACAATTTATGAAAAATTAACTTATCCTATGTCCAGTGTCTTGATTTTGAAAACTGAATTTTATCTTTAAGCTTTAGGTCTTTCTACAATTGCTGATGAAGAAACAATGGGCTCAACTGAATCAAATCTTCATAAATTTGGTACCCACTATTGAAATGAGGTACTTTATCGAATTGTTTACATCCTTTTGTCAGTTGTTCTCTCTTGGTAATAATGAAGTTGTTTTTCCCTTCGAATTATGAATATGTGTTGTACTTCTGACAGGCACTTATTGTATAATAGTTTTAGGCGTTTTTTATAGCCGCTTAATTTTAGCCCTAGGCTTTGAGAAATGCTGCCTCTGCCTCTGCGCATGCCTTGCGCACTCTAGATCCTCAGCACGGCCGAGCCCCTCTCCCCCTCTAGAGTTTTTGATTTCCGTTCAAGTGACTCTGGTAAGTGGTGTATATCCTGTTTTTTTAATACTCATGTAGCAAATTGGTTGCCACACCATTGGACTCTCATCAGGTTGTGAGCCATCCATTGTTTTTTTATCAGGCATCTGAATCATAGTTTTAAATAGCGCACTAAGCTTCTTAGCGATGGACCTTTTCTAAATGCTATAGCGTGCTATAGCGAAGCTATAGCGAGCTATTTAAAATGTTTGTTCATTTGTTTGGATCAAAGTCTCTTAGCGCAAGACCTTCTATAAATGCTATAGCGTGCTATAGCGGAGCTATAGCGGGCTATTTAAAACAGTGATCTGGATGCTCCTTCCAAGATCTGCAACACTGCGTGACTACAAAGTGTTTCCCCCTTCTCCGTTTTAGCTACCCGATGACACTGGGTACCTATCGAAGGCATGCATCGCCAGTCCAACATAACATTTCCACACCCGAGGTCATCTGCGAAAGGAGGGACACTTTATGTACAGACCACGTGAAACTGAGGAGCTATGTAATTACGTAATATAGGCTTACAAGGTTTGCTATATTATATGAGATGATCACTTCCTTGATTTGGGAGACCGCAGCTACCACCTCCCCGGCAGGTTTGCGGAAAGGTGTCAACTCTCTCATCATCCTCACGGCATGGAGTACTTGGAAGCATCGGAATGCCGTCCTCTTCGACGGAGCATCTCCATCCCATACCCACTTCACGGCGACCATTCAGCACGAGGCTGTACGCTGGGCCAAGGCTGGCGCAAAAGGACTACATCCAATTTTGCATGTAACTTGAACTTTCTTCTTGAGGCTGAGCAACCTCTCTTTCTACTCACTTGCTCTCTTGGTGCCGCCAGCTAATTGTGTACGGCCGCAAGAATAGCACACACTTGTATATAAACTCTCTCTACCTATCAATGGAATGATACACAATCTTTGCGTATTCGCGAAAAATCACTTCCTTGATTTTCTTCAGAGTTACAGACCTATTATGTTTAGTTTATCCCATGATGTCTCTTTGTTTGTGAAACATGAAATTGCATCCTCGCTAACCATGTATTGTCATATTTCACTAGTAGAAAAATGGCCATTTGTCCCGGTTCGTAAGGGCCATTTGTTCCGGTTGTTGAACCGGGACTAAAGGGTCGTTACTAAAGCCCTAGGCCTTTAGTCCCGGTTCTTACACGAACCGGGACAGATGGGCCTCCACGTGGCCGGTGCGGCGAGCCCAGGCAGGAGGCCCTTTGGTCCCGGTTGGTGGGATCAACCGGGACCAATAGACATCCACGCGTCAGCAGCTCGCAGGAGCTGAGGTTTTTGTTTTTTTAAAGGGGTGGGTTTAGTGGGTTTTGGGGGGTTAATTAATTTAGGTGTTTCATATATTGTGTTAGTTAGCTAATTAATAGAGAGAAGTGTCCTCTCTTATATCCGTGCTTGGTCGACGCTACATACTATACGTATAGAGAGGACTCGACACGCTAGCTAGTAAGCAAAAATGAAGGAAACAGAAGATCGTCATGAACATATGCATACAGAGAGAAGTGATATCGACCTCTCCTTCTCCGAGAGATTGGTCGAACAATAAGTTTTCGTATATCTATCCGACGCTACTGGCTACATATATACAATATAAGATCTCTTACAATATAATCCCCTAATTATATATGAACTCAAGTCCACATGGTATTCTCCATCTTTATCGATCACGTGGTCAAGAAAGAATGCCGCCAATTCCTCTTGAATTACTCGCATGCGATCTAGTGCTAGGAGTTCATCCCGCATCCGAAACATCTAATTTGAAGAAGGGGGTCAGTACATATATATGAATGAATGAAACTCAACACAAATGATGGTAATAAAATAAAATTGTGAATATTATTTCTTACGCACTTCATATTATTTTTTAGTGTAGCCCCGCTCACAGGTCGTGTGGCGGATGGACTCGCAAACGTAGTATCCACAGTAATTATTCCCGGCTTCCTGCCACAACCACTTTACAAGAAATAGAGGTCAATCAAACTGATAAGCAAGCATGCTAAATGGTATTGATGAAACTAGCGCTTGAATCACTAGGAGATGCGCGAAACATGCTAGTAGTACTTACTTTCGGGTGTTTAAATTGCAGCTTCTTCGGCAGTCCCGGAGCTTTGGAGGTGAATTTTTTTCCAAACCCTGCCAGACAAAGAAAACAATTACTTGATATCAGGAAATGAACAAAGTTGCCGATATGGTGCGATAATGATCGACTTAACTTACTTCTCGAGCATTTGAGTCATGTCCGCATACTCCTCGGGATCTTTTCGTCTCGAGTCTAAGACGGTTACTAGTCCCTGCTCAAGCTTAATCTCTAGGAGAATATAGTGGAACCTGCGCACGCATGCATAACTCATCAATTACATTACTATAACCTCGACTAATAAGGGAAACCGAATATGCACAAGAAAGTAACACTCACTCGAAGTTGTAAGGAAAGAGTTTTATAGCTTTGTTTTGATTTAATACCAACGATTGTAGCAAGTTGGCCTCGGTATCTTTTTCCTGAAATTCAACCGTATATGCATCTATGAGATTTGTGTTAATGAACCCAATATCACCGATTTTTCTTTTCTTCAATTCGGCGATCTTCAATCTGCATAATATAGTGAGGATAATTATAAATACATGCAATTAAAGAGCTGACCTATATATAGACTTAATGATAGAAGTAGTACTTACATACAGTAGCAAGTGACCGTTAATTTATCGAGGGCCTTCTGATTGAAAAACTGGAAGAACTCCTCAAATGGAACATTCAACAGATCAATTCCAACGAGGTCCTGCTCCTCTTTAACTCTCAGCGTCAAAATATTCCTCCCCCAGACTCTCTGCAGGTTTTCATGTACCAATCATGGAATCTTCGCATCATCATTGTTAGAGATCTTTCACTTTGACAAGAGGCTTCCCGTACTCGTATCTATGTTCGTCCACCTCCAAGAAATCATAATGTACATCGTTGGGCAGGTAATCTCCAAGATTGGTATAACCGGGCACCATCCTCGGATCATTAGCGACAATATCGCTAGACACCTTGAGCGGGGGAAACGATTGGTTCGCTTGTTCGCCGAGCTGGGCAATTTTTTTCCCAGCTCATCGTTCTGCTAACCTTTGATCACTGATAGTACTTCCCGACCGCTCCGCTTCGATATATGACCTTTCAATAATGCGCTCATAGTTGCCTTTCGGTGGAGACTTTGGTGGTTTCTTCAGGGCATCCACAGTGCGCTTCGCTTTCACCGGATCTATCTTCTCCTCCGGAGGTGGATTTTTCTTTGCTTTCACCCCTTCAAAGAAGTTCGTCACTTCGGCTCGCACGATCTTCGCGTTTTCCTCCAGGGTCCTCTCGTATGGTAACTTCTCTAGAGTCTTCAGAGAAGGACCGAGTCTGTATTGCCTCCCGCCTCTGGCTGTACTGCTAGATGCCGGAGCAGACGGAGCGGCTGCGGCTGTCTTCTTTCCTTGCTTACGAGGCGGAGGAGAAGGACTATGACGCGCCGGAGCAGCCGGAGCGGCGGCGGGTCTCTTCCGCCCTTGCTGACGAGGCGGAGAAGGAGGAGGCTGGCTGCTCGGGCGCGCCGGCGCAGACGGAGAAGGAGGCGGAGTGCCGCCACGCGCCGGAGAAGGAGGCTGAGTGCCGTGATGAAGGAAATATGCCCTAGAGGCAATAATAAAGTTATTATTTATTTCCTTATATCATGATAAATGTTTATTATTCATGCTAGAATTGTATTAATCGGAAACATAATACTTGTGTGAATACATAGACAAACAGATTGTCACTAGTATGCCTCTACTTGACTAGCTCGTTGATCAAAGATGGTTATGTTTCCTAGCCATAGACATGAGTTGTCATTTGATTAACGGGATTACATCATTAGAAGAATGATGTGATTGACTTGACCCATTCCGTTAGCTTAGCACTCGATCGTTTAGTATTCTGCTATTGCTTTCTTCATGACTTATACATGTTCCTATGACTATGAGATTATGCAACTCCCGTTTACCGGAGGAACACTTTGTGTGCTACCAAACGTCACAACGTAACTGGGTGATTATAAAGGTGCTCTACAGGTGTCTCCGAAGGTACTTGTTGGGTTGGCGTATTTCGAGATTAGGATTTGTCACTCCGATTGTCGGAGAGGTATCTCTGGGCCCAATCGGTAATGCACATCACTTAAGCCTTGCAAGCATTGCAACTAATCAGTTAGTTGCGGGATGATGTATTACGGAATGAGTAAAGAGACTTGCCGGTAACGAGATTGAACTAGGTATTGAGATACCGACGATCGAATCTCGGGCAAGTTACATACCGATGACAAAGGGAACAACGTATGTTGTTATGCGGTCTGACCGATAAAGATCTTCGTAGAATATATAGGAGCCAATATGGGCATCCAGGTCCCGCTATTGGTTATTGACCAGAGAGGTGTCTCGGTCATGTCTACATAGTTCTCGAACCCGTAGGGTCCGCACGCTTAACGTTCGTTGACGATATAGTACTATGAGTTATGTATGTTGGTGACCGAATGTTGTTTGGAGTTTTGGATGAGATCACGGATATGACGAGGAACTCCGGAATGGTCCGGAAGTAAAGATTGATATGTGGATAGTAGTGTTTGATCTCCAGAAAGGTTCCGGAATCCATCGGAAGGGGTTCCGGATGTTTCCCGAAATGTTTGGGCACGAGAACACTTTATCTGGGACAAAGGGGAAAGCCCACGAGGTTTTTGGAAAGCGCAAAAGGAAGTTTTGCGGAGGCCAGGGGACTAGACGCCAGGGTCCCTGGCGTCTGGGTCCAGACGCCGGGAACCCTGGCGTCTGGGTCCAGACGCCGGGAACCCTGGCGTCTGGCCCTGGAGTCCGAGAAGGACTCTTGCCTTTTCGGTGAAACCGACTTTGTGGAGGCTTTTACTCCAAGTTTCGACCCCAAGGCTCAACATATAAATAGAGGGGTAGGGCTAGCACCCAAGACACATCAAGAAACACCAAGCCGTGTGCCGGCAACCCCGTCTCCTCTAGTTTATCCTCCGTCATAGTTTTCGTAGTGCTTAGGCGAAGCCCTGCGAAGATTGTTCTTCACCAACACCGTCACCACGCCGTCGTGCTGCCGGAAGTCATCTACTACTTCGTCCCTCTTGCTGGATCGAGAAGGCGAGGACGTCACCGAGCCGAACGTTTGCAGAACTCGGGGGTTCCGTGCTTTCGGTACTTGGATCGGTCGGATCGTGAAGACGTACGACTACATCAACCGCGTTGATATAACGCTTCCGCTTTCGGTCTACGAGGGTACGTGGACACACTCTCCCCTCTCGTTGCTATGCATCACCATGATCCTGTGTGTGCGTAGGAATTTTTTTGAAATTACTACGTTCCCCAACAGTGGTATCAGAGCCAAGTTTTATGC
Source organism: Triticum aestivum (assembly GCF_018294505.1). Lineage (NCBI taxonomy): Eukaryota > Viridiplantae > Streptophyta > Magnoliopsida > Poales > Poaceae > Triticum > Triticum aestivum. Next base: position 48,267,306 of record NC_057811.1, on the reverse strand, counting down.
GTAGATGTCATATGCACGAGTAGAACACAAGTGAGTTGTGGGCGATATAAGTCATACTGCTTACCAGCATGTCATACTTTGGTTCGGCGGTATTGTTGGATGAAGCGGCCCGGACCGACATTACGCGTACGCTTACGCGAGACTGGTTCTACCGACGTGCTTTGCACACAGGTGGCTGGCGGGTGTCAGTTTCTCCAACTTTAGTTGAACCGAGTGTGGCTACGCCCGGTCCTTGCGAAGGTTAAAACAGCACCAACTTGACAAACTATCGTTGTGGTTTTGATGCGTAGGTAAGAACGGTTCTTGCTAAGCCCGTAGCAGCCACGTAAAATTTGCAACAACAAAGTAGAGGACGTCTAACTTGTTTTTGCAGGGCATGTTGTGATGTGATATGGTCAAGGCATGATGCTATATTTTATTGTTTGAGATGATCATGTTTTGTAACCGAGTTATCGACAACTGGCAGGAGCCATATGGTTGTCGCTTTATTGTATGCAATGCAATCGCCCTGTAATGCTTTACTTTATCACTAAGCGGTAGCGATAGTCGTAGAAGCATAAGATTGGCGAGACGACAACGATGCTATGATGGAGATCAAGGTGTCGCGCCGGTGACGATGATCATGACGGTGCTTCGGAGATGGAGATCACAAGCACAAGATGATGATGGCCATATCATATCACTTATATTGATTGCATGTGATGTTTATCTTTGTGCATCTTATCTTGCTTTGATTGACGGTAGCATTATAAGATGATATCTCACTAAATTTCAAGATAAAAGTGTTCTCCCTGAGTATGCACCGTTGCCAAAGTTCGTCGTGCCCAGACACCACGTGATGATCGGGTGTGATAAGCTCTACGTCCATCTACAACGGGTGCAAGCCAGTTTTGCACACGCAGAATACTCAGGTTAAACTTGACGAGCCTAGCATATGCAGATATGGCCTCGGAACACTGAGACCGAAAGGTCGAGCGTGAATCATATAGAAGATATGATCAACATATGATGTTCACCATTGAAAACTACTCCATTTCACGTGATGATCGGTTATGGTTTAGTTGATTTGGATCACGTGATCACTTAGATGATTAGAGGGATGTCTATCTAAGTGGGAGTTCTTAAGTAATATGATTAATTGAACTTTAATTTATCATGAACTTAGTCCTGGTAGTATTAGCATATCTATGTTGTAGATCAATAGCTCGCGTTTAGCTCCCCTAATTTATTTTTTGATATGTTCCTAGAGAAAACTAAGTTGAAAAATGTTAGTAGCCATGATGCGGATTGGATCCGTGATCTGAGGATTATCCTCATTGCTGCACAGAAGAATTATGTCCTTGATGCACCGCTAGGTGGCAGACCTATTGCAGGAGCAGATACAGACGTTATGAACGTTTGGCTAGCTCATATGATGACTACTTGATAGTTTAGTGCACCATGCTTTGCAGCTTAGAATCGGGGCTTCAAAGACGTTTTTGAAACGCCATGGAGCATATGAGATGTTCCAAGAGTTGAAATTAGTATTTCAGACTCATGCCCCTGTCGAGAGGTATGAGACTTCTGACAGTACTTTGCCAAAAAGATGGAGGAGAATAGCTCAATCAGTGAGCATGTGCTCAGATTGTCTCGGTACTACAATTGCTTGAATCAAGTGGGAGTTAATCTTCCAGATAAGATAGTAATTGACAAAGTTCTCTAGTCACTATCACCAAGTTACTAGAACTTCGTGATGAACTATAATGTGCAAGGGATGACGAAAAACAATTCCCAAGCTCTTCGCGATGCTAAAATCGGCGAAGGTAGAAATCAAGAAAAACATCAAGTGTTGATGGTTGACAAGACCACTAGTTTAAAGAAAAGGGGCAAAGGGAAGAAGGGGAACTTCAAGAAGAACGGCAAGCAAGTTGCTGCTCGAGTGAAGAAACCCAAGTCTGGACCTAAGCCTGAGACTAGGTGCTTCTACTACAAAGGGACTGGTCACTGGAAGCGGAACTACCCCAAGTAATCGGCGGATAAGAAGGATGGCAAAGTGAACATAGGTATATTTGATATACATGTTATTGATGTGTACTTTACTAGTGTTTATAGCAACCCCTCAGTATTTGATACTAGTTCAGTTGCTAAGAGTAGTAACTCAAAACGAGAGTTGCAGAATGAATAGAAACTAGTTAAGGGCAAGGTGACGATGTGTGTTGGAAGTAGTTCCAAGATTGATATGATCATCATCGCACACTCCCTATACTTTTGGGATTAGTGTTGAACCTAAATAAGTGTTATTTGGTGTTTGCGTTGAGCATGAATATGATTTGATCATGTTTATTGCAATACAATTATTCATTTAAGTTAGAGAATAATTGTTGTTCTATTTACATGAATAAAACCTTCTATGGTCATACACCCAATGAAAATGGTTTGTTGGATCTCGATCGTAGTAATACACATATTCATAATATTGAAGCCGAAAGATGCAAAGTTAATAATGATAGTGCAACTTATTTGTGGCACTGCCGTTTAGGTCATATTGGTGTAAAGCGCATGAAGAAACTCCACGCTGATGGGATTTTGGAATCAATTGATTGTGAATCACTTGATGCTTGCGAACCATGCCTTATGGGAAAGATGACTAAAAACTCCGTTCTCCGGAACAATGGAGCGAGCAACTGACTTATTGGAAATAATACATACTGATGTATACAATCCGATGAGTGTTGAGGCTCACGGCAAGTATCATTATTTTCTGACCTTCACATATGATATGAGCATATATGAGTATATCTACTTGATAAAACACGAGTCTGAAACATTTGAAAAGTTCAAAGAATTTCAGAGTGAAGTGGAGAATCATCGTAAACAAGAAAAATAAAAGTTTCTACGATATGATCGCAGAGGAAAAATATTTGAGTTACGAGTTTGGCCTTCAATTAAAACAATGTGGAATAGTTTCACAAACTCATGCCACCTGGAACACCACAGCATAATGGTGTGTCCGAACGTCATAACCGTACTTTATTGGATATAGTGCAATCTATGATGTTTCTTACCAATTTACCACTATCGTTTTGGGGTTATGCATTAGAGACAACTGCATTCACGTTAAAAAGGGCACCATCTAAATCCGTTGAGACGTCACCGTATGAACTGTGGTTTAGCAAGAAACCTAAGCTGTCGTTTCTTAAAGTTTGGGGTTGCGATGCTTATGTGAAAAGTTTCATCCTGATAAGCTCAAACCCAAATCAGAAAAGTGCGTCTTCATAGGATACCCAAAAGTTGCTGTTGGGTACACCTTCTATCACAGATCCGAAGGCAAGATATTCGTTGCTAAGAATGGATCCTTTCTAGAGAAGGAGTTTCTCTCGAAAGAAATGAGTGGGAGGAAAGTAGAACTTGATGAGGTAACTGTACCTTCTCCCGAATTGGAAAGTAGTTCATCACTGAAATCAGTTCCAGTGATGCTTACACCAATTAGTGAGGAAGTTAATGATGATGATCATGAAGCTTCGGATCAAGTTACTACCGAACCTCGTAGGTCAACCAGAGTGAGATCCGCACCAGAGTGGTATGGTAATCCTATTCTGGAGGTCATGTTACTTGACCATGACGAACCTACGAACTATGAGGAAGCGATGGTGAGCCCAGATTCCGCAAAATGGCTTGAGGCCATGAAATCTAAGATGGGATCCATGTATGAGAACAAAGTGTGGACTTTGGTTGACTTGCCCGATGATCGGCAAGCCATAGAAAATAAATGGATCTTCAAGAGGAAGACGGACGCTGATAGTAGTGTTACTATCTAGAAAGCTAGACTTGTCGAAAAAGGTTTTTGACAAAGTTCAAGGTGTTGACTACGATGAGATTTTCCCACTCGCAGCGATGCTTAAGTCTGTCCGAATCATGTTAGCAAATTGCCACATTTTATGTAATCTGGCAAAAGGATGTCAAAACTACATTCCTTAATGGATTTCTTAAAGAAGAGTTGTATATGATGCAACCAGAAGGTTTTGTCAATCCTAAAGGTGCTAACAAAATGTGCAAGCTCCAGCGATCCATCTATGGACTGGTGCAAGCATCTCAGAGTTGGAATATACGCTTTGATGAGTTGATCAAAGCATATAGTTTTATACAGACTTGCGGTGAAGCCTGTATTTACAAGAAAGTGAGTGGGAGCACTACAACATTTCTGATAAGTATATGTGAATGACATATTGTTGATAGGAAATAATGTAGAATTATTCTGCAAAGCATAAAGGAGTTTTTGAAAGGAGTTTTTCAAAGAAAGACCTCGGTGAAGCTGCTTACATATTGAGCATCAAGATCTATAGAGATAGATCAAAACGCTTGATAAGTTTTTTCAATGAGTACATACCTTGACAAGATTTTGAAGTAGTTCAAAATGGAACAGTCGAAGAAAGAGTTCTTGCCTGTGTTACAAGGTGTGAAATTGAGTAAGACTCAAAGCCCGACCACGACAGAAGATAGAAATAGAATGGAAGTCATTCCCTATGCCTCAGCCATAGGTTCTATAAAGTATGCCATGCTATGTACTAGATCTATTGTATACCCTACACTGATTTTGGCAAGGGAGTACAATAGTGATCTAGGAGTAGATCACTAGACAGCGGTCAAAATTATCCTTAGTGGAATAAGGATATGTTTCTCGATTATGGAGGTGACAAAAGGTTCGTCGTAAAAGGGTTACGTCGATACAAGTTTTGACACTGATCCAGATGACTCTAAGTCTTCATCTGGATACATATTGAAAGTGGGAGCAATTAGCTAAAGTTGCTCCGTGCAGAGCATTGTAGACATAGAAATTTGCAATATACATACGGATCTGAATATGGCAGACCCATTGACTAAACTTCTCTCACAAGCAAAACATGATCACACCTTGGTACTCTTTGGGTGTTAATCACATAGCGATGTGAACTAGATTATTGACTCAAGTAAACCCTTTGGGTATTGGTCACATGACGATGTGAACTATGGGTGTTAATCACATGGTGATGTGAACTATTGATGTTAAATCACATGGCGATGTGATCTAGATTATTGACTCTAGTGCAAGTGGGAGACTGAAGGAAATATGCCCTAGAGGCAATAATAAAGTTATTATTTATTTCCTTATATCATGATAAATGTTTATTATTCATGCTAGAATTGTATTAACCGGAAACATAATACTTGTGTGAATACATAGACAAACAGGGTGTCACTAGTATGCCTCTACTTGACTAGCTCGTTGATCAAAGATGGTTATGTTTCCTAGCCATAGACATGAGTTGTCATTTGATTAACGGGATTACATCATTAGAAGAATGATGTGATTGACTTGACCCATTCCGTTAGCTTAGCACTCGATCGTTTAGTATTCTGCTATTGCTTTCTTCATGACTTATACATGTTCCTATGACTATGAGATTATGCAACTCCCGTTTACCGGAGGAACACTTTGTGTGCTACCAAACGTCACAACGTAACTGGGTGATTATAAAGGTGCTGTACAGGTGTCACCGAAGGTACTTGTTGGGTTGGCGTATTTCGAGATTAGGATTTGTCACTCCGATTGTCGGAGAGGTATCTCCGGGCCCACTCGGTAATGCACATCACTTAAGCCTTGCAAGCATTGCAACTAATCAGTTAGTTGCGGGATGATGTATTATGAAACGAGTAAAGAGACTTGCCGGTAACGAGATTGAACTAGGTATTGAGATACCGACGATCGAATCTCGGGCAAGTAACATACCGATGACAAAGGGAACAACATATGTTGTTATGCGGTCTGACCGATAAAGATCTTCGTAGAATATGTAGGAGCCAATATGGGCATCCAGGTCCCGCTATTGGTTATTGACCAGAGAGGTGTCTCGGTCATGTCTACATAGTTCTCGAACCCGTAGGGTCCGCACGCTTAACGTTCATTGACGATATAGTACTATGAGTTATGTATGTTGGTGACCGAATGTTGTTCAGAGTTTTGGATGAGATCACGGATTTGGCGAGGAACTCCGGAATGGTCCGGAAGTAAAGATTGATATGTGGATAGTAGTGTTTGATCTCCGGAAAGGTTCCGGAATCCATCGGAAGGGGTTCCGGATGTTTACCGAAATGTTTGGGCACGAGAACACTTTATCTGGGACAAAGGGGAAAGCCCACGAGGTTTTTGGAAAGCGCAAAAGGAAGGTTTGCGGAGTCCAGGGGACCAGACGCCAGGGTCCCTGGCGTCTGGGTCCAGACGCCGGGAACCCTGGCGTCTGGCCCTGGAGTCCGAGAAGGACTCTTGCCTTTTCGGTGAAACCGACTTTGTGGAGGCTTTTACTCCAAGTTTCGACCCCAAGGCTCAACATATAAATAGAGGGGTAGGGCTAGCACCCAAGACACATCAAGAAACACCAAGCCGTGTTCCGGCAACCTCGTCTCCTCTAGTTTATCCTCCGTCATAGTTTTCGTAGTGCTTAGGCGAAGCCCTGCGAAGATTGTTCTTCACCAACACCGTCACCACGCCGTCGTGCTGCTGGAACTCATCTACTACTTCGCCCCTCTTGCTGGATCGAGAAGGCGAGGACGTCATCGAGCCAAACGTGTGCAGAACTCGGAGGTGCCGTGCTTTCGGTACTTGGTCGGTCGGATCGTGAAGACGTACGACTACGTCAACCGCGTTGATATAACGCTTCTGCTTTCGGTCTACGAGGGTAAGTGGACACACTCTCCCCTCTCGTTGCTATGCATCACCATGATCCTGTGTGTGCGTAGGAATTTTTTTGAAATTACTACATTCCCCAACACCTGATCAGTTGCCGGAGGAGGAGGCGGAGGAGGAGGCGGAGTGCCCTGACTCGCCGGAGGAGGAGGCGGAGTGCCCTGACTCACCGGAGGAGGAGGAGGAGGAGGCGGAGGCGTCCAGTTCGGAAGGTTGATGAGGTCCTTCCGCCATAGGCATGGAGTCTTTAGAGAAGAACCCAGCCGAGTCTCCCCTGCACCCGTAGGGTGGTCAAGCTCGAGGTCCTCAAATCCGTCAGTTATTTCATCCACCATCACCCTAGCATATCCTTCTGGAATCGGCCGACAGTGATAGGTTGCGCCAGGTTCAGGAGGTGCAACAGAGCCAACAGTCGCCTTGACTTTCAATTTCATCAATTGCGTCATAAGGTGGCAATGTTGAGACTCCATGATAGCATCCACGGGTAGCTAGCAGGAGCCATGAAGACAGGCTCCAGCTGAAGCAGCTCGGTGGAAGCCACGCTGCTTCTCCGCTGAGATGGCGGGGTAGCTTCGGGGGAAGCTTCGGCAGGTCGTTTGTTGTGATCTGCTTCTCGTTCCTCTATCGCTTGTACCCTTGCGTGCAGCGCCTGCAGTTGGGTATGCTCCACTTTCTTCCTCCTCTCCTGGCATTTGTAACCACCTGCGTCTGGAAACCCAGCCTTCCACGGAATGGAGCCTGGCGTGCCTCGTGTCCGTCTAGGGTGCTCAGGATTCCCGAGGGCCATTGTCAGCTCGTCTTTCTCTCTGTCTGGAAAGAACGTCCCTTGCTGCGCTGCATCGATATACTCCTGAAGCCTCGTGGCGGGTATTCTCAGTTGCTCGTTCGTCCAAACGCACTTCCCTGATACAGGGTCCAAGGTTCCGCCAACCCCGAAGAACCAAGTCCGGCAACGGTCTGGCCAGTTCAATGTCTCTGGTTCAACCCCTTTATCAACCAGGTCATTCTCAGCCTTGGCCCACAACGGCCGGGCTTTGAGGTAGCCACCTGACCCCGTGCGATGGTAAGCTTCTTCTTCTCAGCATTTTTCTTGTTTGTCGCTGACATCTTCTTACTCTTGCTCGATGTCTTGTGGGCCACAAATGCAGGCCAGTGATCTCTGATCTTCTCATACTGGCCGATGAATTCTGGTGTCTTTTCTTTGTCGACAAACGATGTTTTCAGCTCATTCTTCCACCTCCTGAATAGTTCTGCCATTTTCTTAAGAGCATGGGACTTGATCAATTGCTCTTTAACTGACTTCTCCGAATCCTCCTCTGGCGGTAGGGTCAAATTTGCCTTCAGCGCGGTCCAAAGATCATCTTTCTGCATATCGTCGACATAAGACACCTTAGGGTCTTCCTTAGCCGGCTTAAACCATTGGTGGATGCTGATCGGGATCTTGTCCCTAACAAGAACCCCGAACTTAGCAGCAAATGCTTCCTTTGTCCAGATGCGTTCAATCGGCATGCCATCGAGCGCGATTGCTGTGATCTCAAACCTTTCATCCGAGCGCAACTTTTTCTTCGGCTCTCGTCTCTTTACCGAAGTTGTGCTCGATCCGGAGGGCTAGGAATAAGAAGAAAGACGAGATTTAATTAATATGTGTACATACCAAAACAATGAACGCATCAATTAGCTAGTCAGCACAGGCTTAACTAATATATATACCTGGCCGGACTCGGTTCGGTCACCGGAGCCGTCATCACGGTCTCCTTCTTGCACCGGCATTGGGTCACCGGAGCCATCATAATCATGTCCTTCCTCCTCCATTGTTCGATCACCGTTGCCCGCTTCTTCACCCTGTCCTTCCAGACCATCGGTGTCATTGAGAAACGATAAGACGACATCACTTCCGGCTGCGATTATGTCCCCCAACACCGCTTCTGTTGCTTCGTCTCGGGGGTGCTCCATAGTTTCTGCAAATATTTACAACATGGCAATTATTATTCAAACATGACAGATGGATATATTAGTGGTAAATTTGGGTGGCCTCGACGACAACGCTCTATTAACTTGATAAATTTGGGTGGCCTCGAGAGAGTTTGTCGGGTTGGGGTGCGGCGGGAGGGGGTAGGAGACCGACATCGTTTTTTTCTAGGGTTTGGGTGTCCTCGAGAGTTTTGGTCGAGCGAGAGGGCCGGGGGGTGCTCCCGTGGTATAAGTTATCACGGTCGAGAGGGGGTATATATATCGACCGCCCATCATGTCGAAGTTATTTTGGAACGGAGTTCCCGATAGAAATTAAGAAGAGGAAGTAGAAGATAAAAAAAGAGGAGAAGAAAAAAAAAGTCTATTTTTTCTTCTTCTGCTCTATTCCTTCTTCTTCTCCTCTTTTTTCTTCTTCTTCTTCCTCTTCTTATTTTTTTCTCCTCTCCTTCCTCTCCTCTTATTCTCTTCTTCTTCTTCTCCTCTTCTTCTCTTTTTTCTCCCCTTTTTCCTCTCCTTCTTTTTCTTCCCTTCTTCCTTCTTCCTAGATAAATTTTTTCTAAAAATGTAACTTTTGTATATATAAAAGTTTTCTTATTCTTCCTTCTTCCTTTCTTCCTAGCTAGATATATAAAACTTTTCTAAAAAATGTTATCGGGGAGGGGGTATATCGACCTCCCCTCATGTCGAAGTTATCGGGGAGGGGGTATATCGACCCCCCCTCATGTCGAAATTATCGGCGAGGGGGTATATCGACCCCACCCCGCTCATCATACATATATAGCTACCACATACATATATACATTGAAAAAAATTACATATATGCAACAAAAACATTAATACACATATGAACAAAAAAATACATATATGAACAAAAGCATGCTCTGAACAAAACAAATTAATCTAATAAATCTAATAAGAAATTAATCTAATAAAAAACATGCTCTGAACTTACATATAGCCACATACATACAAATATACATTATATATATATATATATATATATATATATATATATATGAACAAAAAATTAATCTAATACAAAATAAAAAACAGAGCCGGACCGGCGCGGCGGCTCACAGCGGGGGCGTCTGGCGATGGCGACGGCGGGGGAGGCGAGGGCGCCGGCGCGCGGGGCGGGCCGCGGGCAGGGGCTTCAGGCGCGGGGCAGGGGCCGGCGCGGCAACGGCGTCGGAGGCAGGGCGGCGTGGCGACGGCATCGGAGGCAGGGCGAAGACGGCAACGGCGACGAGGAGCAGCGCTGGGTCGTCGGGCACGAACTGACGATGAAATTGTGAAAATTTCCTAAGTGTTGCTTATATAGACAGAGCATTGGTCCCGGTTCGTGGCACCAACCGGGACCGAAGGTCTCCTTTCAGCAGCCCAAAGGGCGGGAAGCGGCGACATTTGGTACCGGTTGGTAGCACCAACCGGGACTAAAGGGGGTGCATTGGTCACAGTTGGTGCCACGAACCGGTGCCAATGCACACCTTTAGTCCCGGTTGGTGGTACCAACCGGGACCAAAGGCCTCTTGCTGCCCGCGTCGCGGCCATAAGTTTAGTCCCACCTCGCTAGTTGAGAGGGCTCGAGAGTGGTTTATAACCGCTGCTGCGCCCACCCTCTCGAGCTCCTCTCAACTGCAAACTTTCGGGCCTAATATGTCACTATGTGCTTGTGGGCCTACTGGGCCTCCTGCGGGCCTGAATCTTGGCCCATGGATGGGTTTCTAGTCGTATTCAGGCCGCGTTGGCCCAGTAGGTGGCACTTTTTTATTTTTTTTGTTTTCTTTGTTGCTTTATTTATTTTATTTTGTATCTACTTACAACAAAATACTTACTGTTGCTATTTTTATTTATTTTATTAAAGTTTATTTATTTTACTTTATTAAAGTTTATTTTGTTTCTACTTATTTATTTTATTAAAGTTTATTTTATTTTCTTTCTACTTATTTATTTTATTAAATTTTATTTTGTTTCTACTTAATTATTAAAGTTTATTTTGTTTCTTTCTCCTTTTCATGTTTTGAACAGAAAATACTTATAATACTAGAGGTTTATAAAAGCTTTTTAGTTGATTCCTTTTGCTATTAGAGTTTTATAAAAGTTTTTTAGTTGATTTTCTTTTTGCTATTAAAGAATATTATAGTTTTGTTTTAGTTGATCATAACAGAATATTTTAATTGAATATTTTTGAGCTAAATGATGTGGCTTTTTAGTTGATCAGGGTTTCATACGGAAACTCATCTGTTACAAAGGGATTTCGTTTTCTTTAACTTATTTGAACTCCAGACTTTTTGTGTGTTCAAAATGCACCATTCAAAGCCACATCATCAATTTTCGACCATTTTTGACATCATTTGTTATTTTTCATGCATTTACTGATTTTTTAGCTATAAGACCCTGAAATTCAAAAGCATTTCAAATGAACTCTGAAAAGGTTGAAAGTTGGCATGGTATCATCATTTCACCCACATAGCATGTGCTAAAAAGTTGAGAGGGTTACGGAAAAACCTACATGCACTTCGTGTACAAAATGGACAATCTCTTTCGAAGTATCAGAGTTTCATACGGAAACTCATCTGTTACAAAGGGATTTCATTTTTTAAAACTTATTTGAACTCCAGACTTTTTGTGTGTTCAAAATGCACCATTCAAAGCCACATCATCAATTTTCAACCCTTTCCGACTTCATTTGTTATTTTTTCATGCATTTACTTATTTTTTTCGAGCTATAAGACCCTGAAATTCAAAAGCATTTCAAATGAACTCTGAAAAGGTTGAAAGTTGGCATGGTATCATCATTTCACCCACATAGCATGTGCTAAAAAGTTGAGAGGGTTACGGAAAAACCTACATGCACTTCGTGTACAAAATGGACAATCTCTTTCGAAGTATCAGAGTTTCATACGGAAACTCATCTGTTACAAAGGGATTTCATTTTTTAAAACTTATTTGAACTCCAGACTTTTTGTGTGTTCAAAATGCACCATTCAAAGCCACATCATCAATTTTCAACCCTTTCCGACTTCATTTGTTATTTTTTCATGCATTTACTTATTTTTTTCGAGCTATAAGACCCTGAAATTCAAAAGCATTTCAAATGAACTCTGAAAAGGTTGAAAGTTGGCATGGTATCATCATTTCACCCACATAGCATGTGCTAAAAAGTTGAGAGGGTTACGGCAAAAACTAGATGCACTTCGTGTACAAAATGGACAATCTCTTTCGAAGTATCAGGGTTTCATACAGAAACTCATCTGTTACATCTATTACAAAGGGATTTCATTTTTTAAAGTTAGTTGAACTCCAGACTTTTTGTGTGTTCAAAATGCACCATTCAAAGCCACATCATCAATTTTCAACCCTTTCTGACTTCATTTGTTATTTTTCATGCATTTACTATTTTTTTGAGCTATAAGACCCTGAAATTCAAAAGCATTTAAAATGAACTCTGAAAAGGTTGAAAGTTGGCATGGTATCATCATTTCACCCACATAGCATGTGCTAAAAGTTGAGAGGGTTACGGCAAAAACTAGATGCACTTCGTGTACAAAATGGACAATCTCTTTCGAAGTATCAGGGTTTCATACGGAAACTCATTTGTTACAAAGGATTTCATTTTTTTAAACTTATTTGAACTCCAGACTTTTTGTGTGTTCAAAATGCACCATGCAAAGCCACATCATCAATTTTCAACCCTTTTTGACTTCATTTGTTATTTTTCATGCATTTACTGATTTTTTTAAGCTATAAGACCCTGAAATTCAAAAGCATTTCAAATGAACTCTGATATGGTTGAAAGTTGGCATGGTATCGTGATATGTCTACAACGTATCTATAATTTTTTATTGTTCCATGCTATTATATTATCCATCTAGGATGTTTTATATGCATTTATATGCTATTTTATATGATTTTTGGGACTAACCTATTAACCCAGAGCCTAGTGCCAGTTTCTCTTTTTTCTTGTTTTTGAGTATCGCAGAAAAGGAAAACCAAACGAAGTCCAATTGACCTGAAAATCGACGGAGCTTATTTTTGGACCAGAAGAAGGCCATAGAGTCAAAGAGTTGGGCCAGAAGAGTCTCGGGCTGCCCACGAGGGTGGAGGGCGCGCCCCCTGCCTCATGGACAGCCCGGAGAACCCTTGACTTGTTCTCGACGCCAAAACCTCATATATATACAGAAACCCCCAGAACATAACCTAGATCGGGAGTTCCGCCGCCGCAAGCCTCTGTAGCCACCGAAAACCAATCTAGACCCGTTCCGGCACCCTACCGGAGGGGGGAACCCTCACCGGTAAACATCTTCATCATCCCGACGCTCTCCATGATGAGGAGGGAGTAGTTCACCCTCGGGGCTGAGGGTATGTACCAGTAGCTATGTGTTTGATCTCTCTCTCTCTCTCTCTCTTGTTCTTGATTCGGCATGATCTTGATGTATCGCGAGCTTTGCTATTATAGTTGGATCTTATGATGTTTCTCCCCCTCTACTCTCTTGTAATGGATTGAGTTTTCCCTTTGAAGTTATCTTATCGGATTGAGTCTTTAAGGATTTGAGAACACTTGATGTATGTCTTGCATGTGCTTATCTGTGGTGACAATGGGATATTCACGTGACTTTGGAGTGACTGTTTGTTGCATGTTGAGGGATAGTTATACGATCCAATTATGTTATTATTGTTGAGAGAACTTGCACTAGTGAAAGTATGAACCCTAGGCCTTGTTTCCTAGCATTGCAATATCGTTTGTGTTCACTTTTATTATTAGTTACCTTGCTGTTTTTATATTTTCAGATTACAAAATCCTATATCTAGCATCCATATTGCACTTGTATCACCATCTGTTCGCCGAAATAGTGCACCTATACAATTTACCATTGTATTGGGTGTGTTGGGGACACAAGAGACTCTTTGTTATTTGGTTGCAGGGTTGTTTGAGAGACCATTTTCATCCTACGCCTCCCACGGAATTATAAACCTTAGGTCATCCACTTGAGGGAAATTTGCTACTGTCCTAGAAACCTCTGCACTTGGAGGCCCAACAACGTCTACAAGAAGAAGGTTGTGTAGTAGACATCAAGCAGTTTCTGGCGCCGTTGTCGGGGAGGTGAGTGCTTGAAGGTATATCTTTAGATCTTGCAATCGAATCTTTTTGTTTCTTGTTTTATCACTAGTTTAGTCTATAAAAGAAAACTACAAAAAATGGAATTAAGGGTACCTCATATGCTTCATCTTTTTAATGTCTTTCGTGAAAATGATGGGAAGGAAAATTGTGCCAAAGTGTTAGAAGAAGAATTCATTAGGATGTTTGGCACTAAATATTTGAATGATGAGCATGATTGCAATGTTGTTAGTATGAATTGTTTGAATATCCATAGTACTAATGATGATTGCACTAGTCATGATGAAAATGTCTCTTATAAGCGTGTCAACTTTTGTGGAATACATAGAGCTTGCAAGTACACACCAAATAGGGAAGATAGATTTTGCCAGAGGCATAAGTATTTAGAAACTAAATGGTTGCAAGAGAGGCTGGATGCTTGTGCTGAAAATTTAAAATTACTTTGCCATCCTTGTGAACTTTGCGATGAACGTGATCATTTAAATCCCCAATGCAAATTGTTTCATGATCGTATCGTGTCCAAAAATTGTGCTGACTTGATTTCCCTTGCACATCATAATGAAATTAGTTTGATTTTGGATTATGAAGAAATGAAACGTATAACTAAGGATATGCCAGAATCTGTCCTTGATAAAGTTCTTGATTTTGATCTAGAAGAAATTTTTATGTATTGTGCGGTGAATTGCACTAAAAATCCTTATATTGCCAATTACATAAAGAAAAGAAAACAAATAGAAGATGAAGAGAATACTAATGAAAGGGAAGAGACTTCCCAATATCCTCCTATTATTTCTTATGATGAATCAGGTAACGAGGAGGAGCTTTCTATTCAACCAATCTCATTAATAAGGAGCTCAAAAGAGAGGGTTAAACCCACACATGATGTGAAGAAGAAAAAGAAAAGACGGAGAAGCAAAGGTAGAAAGGTATCCCTCCCAAATGATGTTGCTCCTATTCCTCATTGTAATGATGATAATTGCTATAATATTGGTGCTATCCATACTATTAATGATGAGAGTGATTATGCTTATGATATGAAAAGGCCCAAGCTTGGGATGCTATGTTTGATGAGAATGACATGTTTGAGAATATATTTGCTACAATTAATGTTTGTCCCAAGCTTGGGGATGCTATGTTTAATGAAGATGATATTTTTAGCCTCCCAAGTTTTGATGAGCAAATTTATTATGATAATAGCATGCCTCCTACTTATGATGATTATATTGATGAAAGTGGGTTTGGAAGAGTGTCAACTTTAGGAAGTAATGATCCCACTATTTTGGAGGATGTTGAATCTTATTGTGATAAATATGAAAGTGGATTTGGAGAGGTCATGACTTTATTTAGTGATTATTCCACTTTCTTGGAAGAGGTTTCAATCGATTATGATGAGAACAAAGCTGCTACTTATGATAATTATTGTGATGATACGTATGCTATAAAAAGTAGTGATGATTATATTTATAAAACTTGTCATGATTATGATTACCCTTTTTCTGAACTTTTTCTTTCAATATGGAAACAATTTATAGTACTCGAGTTTCTTATGATACTCCCACTATTCCGAATGAGAAGAATTTTGCTTATGTGGAGAGTAGTAAATTTTCTATGCAAGTAGATCATGAAAGAATGCTTTAGGTGACGGTTATATTGTTGAATTTGTTCATGATGCTACTGAAAATTATTACGAGAGAGGAACATATGCTTGTAGGAATTGCAATAATATCAAGTTTCGTCTCTATGTGCTTAAAGTTTTGAAGTTATGCTTGTTTTGCCTTCCTATGCTAGTTGATTATTGTTCCCATAAGTTGTTTGCTCACAAAATCCCTATGCATAGGAAGTGGGTTAGACTTAAATGTGCTAGTCATATTCTTCATGATGCTCTCTTTATGTTTCAATTCTTATCTTTTATGTGAGCATAATTGAAATCATCATGCCTAGCTAGGGGCGGTAAACGTTAGCGCTTGTTGGGAGGCAACCCAATTTTATTTTTGTTCTTTGCCCTTTGCTCCTGTTTAGTAATAAATAATTCATCTAGCCTCTGGTTAGATGTGGTTTTATGTTTTAATTAGTGTTTGTGCCAAGTAGAACCTTTGGGAAGACTTGGGTGAAGTCTTTGTGATCTTGCTGTAAAAAACAGAATCTTTAGCGCTCACGAGATTAGCTGCCATTTTTTACTGGAGAGTGCTTTTAGGTTGATTCTTTTTGCAGATGATTAATAGACAAATACCTCCGGTCCACCAATTTCCATATCCATTCCGAGATGTATTGCCATGCAACTTACCACCGTTCCATTTGTTATGACACATTTCATCATTGTCATATTGCTTTGCATGATCATGTAGTTGACATCGTATTTGTGGCAAAGCCACCATTCATAATTCTTTCATACATGTCACTCTTGATTCATTGCATATCCCGGTACACCGCCAGAGGCATTCACATAGATCCATATTTTGTTCTAAGTATTGAGTTGTAAATAAATAAAAGTGTGATGATCATCATTATTAGAGCATTATCCCAAGTGAGGAAAGGATGATGGAGACTATGATTCCCCCACAAGTCGGGATGAGACTCCGGATGAAAATAAATAAATAAAAGAGGCCAAAGAATCCCAAATAAAAAAAAAGGAAAAAAGAGGCCATAAAAAAAGAGAAGGCCAAAAAAAAGAAAAAAAATTGAGAGAAAAAGAGAGAAGCGGCAATGCTACTATCCTTTTACCACACTTTTGCTTCAAAGTAGCACCATGATCTTCATGATAGAGAGTCTCCTATGTTGTCACTTTCATATACTAGTGTGAATCTTTCATTATAGAACTTGGCTTGTATATTCCAATGATGGGCTTCCTCAAAATGCCCTAGGTCTTCGTGAGCAAGCGAGTTGGATGCACACCCACTAGTTTCTTTTGTTGAGCTTTCATACACTTATAGCTCTAGTGCATCCGTTGCATGGCAATCCCTACTCACTCACATTGATATCTATTGATGGGCATCTCCATAGCCAGTTGATACGCCTAGTTGATGTGAGACTATCTTCTCCTTTTTGTCTTCTCCACAACCATCATTTTATTCCACCTATAGTGCTATATCCATGGCTCACGCTCATGTATTGTGTGAAGATTGAAAAAGTTTGAGAACATCAAAAGTATGAAACAATTGCTTGGCTTGCCATCGGGGTTGTGCATGATTTAATATTTTGTGTGATGAAGATAGAGCATAGCCAGACTATATGATTTTGTAGGGATAACTTTCTTTGGCCATGTTATTTTGAGAAGACATGATTGCTTTGTTAGTAAGCTTGAAGTATTATTGTTTTCACGTCAATATTAAACTTTTGTCTTGAATCTTATGGATCTGAATATTCTTGCCACAATAAAGAAGATTACAATGATAAATATGTTAGGTAGCATTCCACATCAAAAATTCTGTTTTTATCATTTACCTACTCGAGGACGAGCAGGAATTAAGCTTGGGGATGCTTGATACCTCTCCAATGTATCTATAATTTTTGATTATTCCATGCTATTATATTATCTATCTAGGATGTTTTATATGCATTTATTGTTGGGGAACGTAGTAATTTGAATTTTTTTCCTACGCACACACATGATCATGGTGATGCATACCAACGAGAGGGGAGAGTGTTGCCACGTACCCTCGTAGACCAAAAGCGGAAGCGTTAGCACAACGTGGTTGCTGTAATCGCACGTCTTCACGATCCGACCGATCCAAGTACTGAACGCACGGCACCTCCGAGTTCAGCACACGTTCAGATGACGTCCCTCGAACTCCGATCCAGCCGAGCTTTGAGGGAGAGTTCCGTCAGCACGACGGCGTGGTGACGATGATGATGTTCTACCGACGCAGGGCTTCGCCTAAGCACCGCTACGATATTATCGAGGTGGATTATGGTGGAGGGGGGCACCGCACACGGCTAAGAGATCAAGAGATCAATTCTTGTATCTATGGGGTGCCCCCTGCCCCCGTATATAAAGGAGAAACGGGGGGAGAGGCGGCCGGCCAGGAGGAGGCGCGCCAGGAGGAGTCCTACTCCCACCGGGAGTAGGACTCCCTCCCTTCCTTGTTGGATTAGGAGAAGGGGGGAAGGAGGAGGGAGAGAGGAAGGAAAGGGGGGCGCCGCCCCCCTCCTTGTCCAATTCAGATTAGGAGGGGAGAGCGCGTGCGGCCTGCCCTGGCCGCCCCTCCTCTTCTCCACTAACGCCCATGTAGGCCCATTAAACCCCCCCTCCCGGGGGGGGGGGGTTCCGGTAACCCCCAGTACTCCGGTATAGATCCGATAACCCCCGGAACCATTCCGGTGTCCGAATATAGTCGTCCAATATATCGTTCTTTACGTCTCGACCATTTCGAGACTCCTCGTCATGTCCGTGATCACATCCGGGACTCCGAACAACCTTCGGTACATCAAAACACATAAACTCATAATATAACCGTCATCGAACTTTAAGCGTGCGGACCCTGCGGGTTTGAGAACTATGTAGACATGACCGAGACACGTCTCCGGCCAATAACCAATAGCGGAACCTGGATGCTCATATTGGCTCCCACATATTCTACGAAGGTCTTTATCGGCCAAACCGCATAACAACATACACTGTTCCCTTTGTCATTGGTATGTTACTTGCCCGAGATTCGATCGTCGGTATCTCAATACCTAGTTCAATCTCGTTACCGGCAAGTCTCTTTACTCGTTCCGTAATACATCATCCCGCAACTAACACATTAGTTACAATGCTTGCAAGGCTTATAGTGATGTGCATTACTGAGTGGGCCCTAGAGATACCTCTCCGACAATCGGAGTGACAAATCCTAATCTCGAAATACGCCAACCCAACAAGTACCTTCGGAGACACCTGTAGAGCACCTTTATAATCACCCAGTTACGTTGTGACGTTTGGTAGCACACAAAGTGTTCCTCCGGTAAACGGGAGTTGCATAATCTCATAGTCATAGGAACATGTATATGTCATGAAGAAAGCAATAGCAACATACTAAACGATCAAGTGCTAAGCTAACGGAATGGGTCAAGTCAATCACATCATTCTCCTAATAATGTGATCCCGTTAATCAAATGACAAATCATGACTATGGTTAGGAAACATAACCATCTTTAACTAACAAGCTAGTCAAGTAGAGGCATACTAGTGACACTCTGTTTGTCTATGTATTCACACATGTATTATGTTTTCGGTTAATACAATTCTAGCATGAATAATAAACATTTATCATGATATAAGGAAATAAATAATAACTTTATTATTGCCTCTAGGGCATATGTCCTTCAGTCTCCCACTTGCACTAGAGTCAATAATCTAGTTCACATCACCATGTGATTTAATACCAATAGTTCACATCACCATGTGATTAACACCCATAGTTCACATCGTCATGTGACCAACACCCAAAGGGTTTACTAGAGTCAATAATCGAGTTCACATTGCTATGTGATTAACACCCAAAGAGTACTAAGGTGTGATCATGTTTTGCTTGTGAGAGAAGTTTAGTCAACGGGTCTGCCATATTCAGATCCGTATGTATTTTGCAAATTTCTATGTCAACAATGCTCTGCACGGAGCTACTCTAGCTAATTGCTCCCACTTTCAATATGTATCCAGATTGAGACTTAGAGTCATCTGGATCAATGTCAAAATTTGCATCGACGTAACCCTTTACGACGAACCTTTTTGTCACCTCCATAATCGAGAAACATATCCTTATTCCACTAAGGATAATTTTGACCGCTGTCTAGTGATCTACTCCTAGATCACTATTGTACTCCCTTGCCAAAATCAGTGTAGGGTATACAATAGATCTGGTACACAGCATGACATACTTTATAGAACCTATGGCCAAGGCATAGGGAATGACTTTCATTCTCTTTCTATCTTCTGCTGTGGTCGGGCTTTGAGTCTTACTCAATTTCACACCTTGTAACACAGGAAAGAACTCTTTCTTTGACTGTTCCCTTTTGAACTACTTGAAAAACTTGTCAAGGTATGTACTCATTGAAAAACTTATCAAGCGTCTTGATCTATCTCTATAGATCTTGATGCTCAATAAGTAAGCAGCTTCACCGAGGTCTTTCTTTGAAAAACTCCTTTCAAACACTCCTTTATGCTTTGTAGAATAATTCTACATTATTTCGGATCAACAATATGTCATTCACATATACTTATCAGAAATGCTGTAGTGCTCCCACCACTTTCTTGTAAATACAGGCTTCACCGCAAGTCTGTATAAAACTATATCCTTTGATCAACTTATCAAAGCGTATATTCCAACTCCGAGATGCTTGCACCAGTCCATAGATGGATCGCTGGAGCTTGCTTATTTTGTTAGCACCGTTAGGATTGACAAAACCTTCTGGTTGCATCATATACAACTCTTCTTTAATAAATCCATTAAGGATTGCAGTTTTGTTATCCATTTGCCAGATTTCATAAAATGCGACAATTGCTAACATGATTCGGACAGACTTTAAGCATCGATACGAGTGAGAAAATCTCATCGTAGTCAACACCTTGAACTTTGTCAAAAACCTTTTTCGACAAGTCTAGCTTTGTAGATAGTAACACTAGTATCATCGCCCGTCTTCCTCTTGAAGATCCATTTATTTTCTATGGCTTCCCGATCATCGGGCAAGTCAACCAAAGTCCACACTTTGTTCTCATACATGGATCCCATCTCAGATTTCATGGCCTCAAGTCATTTCGCGGAATCTGAGCTCATCATCGCTTCCTCATAGTTCGTAGGTTTTTCATGGTCAAGTAACATGACCTCCAGAACAGGATTACTGTACCACTCTGGTGCGGATCTCACTCTGGTTGACCTACGAGGTTTGGTAGTAACTTGATCTGAAGTTACATGATCATCATCATTAGCTTCCTCACTAATTGGTGTAGGAGTCACAGGAACAGATTTCTGTGATGAACTACTTTCCAATAAGGGAGCAGGTATAGTTACCTCATCAAGTTCTACTTTCCTCCCACTCACTTCTTTCGAGAGAAACTCCTTCTCTAGAAAGGATCCATTCTTAGCAACGAATGTTTTGCCTTCGGATCAATGATAGAAGGTGTACCCAACAGTCTCCTTTGGGTATCCTATGAAGACACATTTCTCCGATTTGGGTTTGAGCTTATCAGGATGAAACTTTTTCACATAAGCATTGCAACCTCAAACTTTAAGAAACGACAACTTGGATTTCTTGCCAATCCATAGTTCATACGGTGTCGTCTCAACGGATTTAGATGGTGCCCTATTTAACGTGAATGTAGCTGTCTCTAATGCATAACCCCAAAAAGATAGTGGTAAATCGGTAAGAAACATCATAGATTGCACTATATACAATAAAGTACGGTTATGACGTTCAGACACACCATCATGCTGTGGTGTTCCAGGTGGCACGAATTTGTGAAACTATTCCACATTGTTTTAATTGAAGACCAAACTCGTAACTAAAATATTTGTCTCCGCGATCAGATCATAGAAACCTTATTTTCGTGTCACGATGATTTTCCACTTCACTTTGAAATTCTTTGAAATTTTCAAATGTTTCAGACTTATGTTTCATCAAGTAGATATACCCATATCTGCTCAAATCATCTGTGAAGGTCAGAAAATAACGATACCCGCCGCGAGCCTCAACACTCATCGGATCGCATACATCAGTATGTATTATTTCCAATAAGTCAGTTGCTCGCTCCATTGTTCCGGAGAACGGAGTCTTAGTCATCTTGCCCATAAGGCATGGTTCGCAAGCATCAAGTGATTCCGAAAGCCCATCAGCATGGACTTTCTTCATGCGCTTTACACCAATATGACCTAAACGGCAGTGCCACAAATAAGTTGCACTATCATAATTAACTTTGCATCTTTTGGTTTCAATATTATGAATATGTGTATCACTACGATCGAGATCCAACGAACCATTTTCATTGGGTGTGTAACCATATAAGGTTTTATTGATGTAAACAGAACAACAATTATTCTCTAACTTAAATGAATAACCGTATTGCAATAAACATGATCAAATCATATTCATGCTCAACGCAAACACCAAATAACACTTATTTAGGTTCAACACTAATCCCGAAAGTATAGGGAGTGTGCGATGATGATCATATCAATCTTGGAACCACTTCCAACACACATTGTCACTTCACCCTTAACTAGTTTCTATTCATTCTGCAACTCCCGTTTTGAGTTATTAATCTTAGCAACTAAACTAGTATCAAATACTGAGGGGTTGCTATAAACACTAGTAAAGTACACATCAGTAACATGTATATCAAATATACCTTTGTTCACTTTGCCATCCTTCTTATCCGCCAAATACTTGGGGCAGTTCCGCTTCCAGTGACCAGTCCCTTTGCAGTAGAAGCACTTAGTCTCAGGCTTAGGTCTAGACTTGGGCTTCTTCACTTGAGCAGCAACTTGCTTGCCGTTCTTCTTGAAGTTCCCCTTCTATCCCTTTGCCCTTTCCTTGAAACTAGTGGTCTTGTTAACCATCAACACTTGATGATCTTTCTTGATTTCTACCTTCGTCGATTTCAGCATCGCGAAGAGCTCGGGAATTACTTTCGTCATCCCTTGCATATTATAGTTCATCACGAAGTTCTAGTAACTTGGTGATAGTGACTAGAGAATTCTATTAATTACTATCTTATCTAGAAGATTAACTCCCACTTGATTCAAGCAATTGTAGTACCCATACAATCTGAGCACATGCTCACTGGTTGAGCTATTCTCCTCCATCTTGTAGGCAAAGTACTGTCAGAGGTCTCATACCTCTCGACACGGGCATGAGTATGAAATACCAATTTCAACTCTTGGAACATCTTATATGCTCCGTTGCGTTCAAAACATTTTTGAAGTCCCGGTTCTAAGCCGTAAAGCATGGTGCACTAAACTATCAAGTAGTCATCATACCGAGCTTTTGTCAAAATGTTCATAACGTCTGCATCTGCTCCTGCAATAGGTCTGTCACCTAGCGGTGCATCAAGGACATAATTCTTCTGTGCAACAATGAGGAAAATCCTCAGATCATGGAACAAGTCCGCATCATTGCTACTATCATCTTTCAACTTAGTTTTCTCTAGGAATCATATCAAAATAAACGGGGGGCTACATCGCGAGCTATTGATCTACAACATAGATAAGCAAGATACTATCAGTTACTAAGTTCATGATAAATTTAAGTTCAATTAATCATATTATTTAAGAACTCCCACTTAGATAGACATCCCTCTAATCCTCTAAGTGATCACGTGATCCATATCAACTAAACCATGTCCGATCATCACGTGAGATGGAGTAGTTTCAATGGTGAACATCACTATGTTGATCATATCTACTATATGATTCACGCTCGACCTTTCGGTCTCAGTGTTCCGAGGCCATATCTGTTATATGCTAGGCTCGTCAAGTTTAACTTGAGTATTCCGCGTGTGCAACTGTTTTGCACCCGTTGTATTTCAACGTAGAGCCTATCACACCCGATCATCACGTGGTGTCTCAGCACGAAGAACTTTCGCAACGGTGCATACTCAGGGAGAACACTTATACCTTGCTAATTTAGTGAGAGATCATCTTATAATGCTACCGTCGATCTAAGCAGAATAAGATGCATAAAAAATAAACATCACATGCAATCAATACAAGTGATATGATATGGCCATCATCATCTTGTGCTTGTGATCACCATCTCTGAAGCACTGTCATGATCACCATCGTCACCGGCGCGACACCTTGATCTCCATCGTAGCATCGTTGTCGTCTCGCCAACTATTTCTTCTACGACTATCGCTACCGATTAGTGATAAAGTAAAGCAATTACAGGGCGATTGCATTGCATACAATAAAGCGACAACCATATGGCTCCTGCCAGTTGCCGATAACTCGGTTACAAAACATGATCATCTCATACAATAAAATATAGTATCATGCCTTGACCATATCAAATCGCAACATGCCCTGCAAAAACAAGTTAGACGTCTCTACTTTGTTGTTGCAAGTTTTACGTGGCTGCTACGGGCTGAGCAAGAACCGTTCTTACCTACGCATCAAAACCACAACGATAGTTTGTCAAGTTAGTGCTGTTTTAACCTTCTCAAGTACCGGGCGTAGCCACACTCGGTTCAACTAAAGTTGGAGAAACTGACACCCGCTAGTCACCTGTGTGCAAAGCACGGCGGTAAAACCAGTCTCGCGTAAGCGTACGCGTAATGTCGGTCCGGGCCGCTTCATCCAACAATACCGCTGAACCAAAGTATGACATGCTGGTAAGCAGTATGACTTGTATCTCCCACAACTCACTTGTGTTCTACTCGTGCATATAACATCAACGCATAAAACCTGGCTCTGATACCACTGTTGGGGAAGGTAGTAATTTCAAAAAAAATTCTACGCACACACAGGATCATGGTGATGCATAGCAACGAGAGGGGAGAGTGTTGTCCACGTACCCTCGTAGACCAAAAGTGGAAGCGTTAGCACAACGCGGTTGATGTAGTCGTACGTCTTCACGATCCGACTGATCCAAGTACCGAACGCACGACACCTCCGAGTTCAGCACACGTTTAGCTCGATGACGTCCCTCGAACTCCGATACAGCCGAGCTTTGAGGGAGAGTTCCGTCAACCCGACGGCGTGGTGACGATGATGATGTTCTACCGACGCAGGGCTTCGCCTAAGCACTGCTACGATATTATCGAGGTGGATTATGGTGGAGGGGGGCACCGCACACGGCTAAGAGATCAAGAGATCAATTGTTGTGTCTATGGGGTGCCCCCTGCCCCAGTATATAAAGGAGAAAGGGGGGGAGAGGCGGCCGGCCAGGAGGAGGCACGCCAGGGGAAGGAGGAGGGAGAGAGGAAGGAAAGGGGGGCGCCGCCCCCCTCCTTGTCCAATTCGGACTAGAGGGGGAGGGGGCGTGTCGCCTGCCCTGGCCGCCCCTCCTCTTCTCCACTAAGGCCCATGTAGGCCCATTAAACCCCCGGTACTCCGGTATATATCCGATAACCCCCGGAACCATTCTGGTGTCCGAATATAGCCGTCCAATATATCGATCTTTACCTCTCGACCATTTCGAGACTCCTCGTCATGTCCGTGATCACATCCGGGACTCCGAACAACCTTCGGTACATCAAAACACATAAACTCATAATATAACCATCATCAAACTTTAAGCGTGCGGACCCTACGGGTTCGAGAACTATGTAGACATGACCGAGACACGTCTCCGGCCAATAACCAATAGCGGAACCTGGATGCTCATATTGGCTCCCACATATTCTACGAAGATCTTTATCGGTCAAACCGCATAACAACATACGTTGTTCCCTTTGTCATTGGTATGTTACTTGCCCGAGATTCGATCGTCGGTATCTCAATACCTAGTTCAATCTCGTTACCGGCAAGTCTCTTTACTCGTTCTGTAATACATCATCCCGCAACTAACTCATTAGTTACAATGCTTGCAAGGCTTATAGTGATGTGCATTACTGAGTGGGCCCTAGAGATACCTCTCCGACAATCGGAGTGACAAATCCTAATCTCGAAATACGCAAACCCAACAAGTACCTTTGAAGACACCTGTAGAGCACCTTTATAATCACCCAGTTATGTTGTGATGTTTGGTAGCACACAAAGTGTTCCTCCGATAAACGTGAGTTGCATAATCTCATAGTCATAGGAACATGTATAAGTCATGAAGAAAGCAATAGCAACATACTAAACGATCAAGTGCTAAGCTAACGGAATGGGTCAAGTCAATCACATCATTCTCCTAATGATGTGATCCCGTTAATCAAATGACAACTCATGTCTATGGTTAGGAAACATAACCATCTTTAATTAACGAGCTAGTCAACTAGAGGCATACTAGTGACACTCTGTTTGTCTATGTATTCACACATGTATTATGTTTCCGGTTAATACAATTCTAGCATGAATAATAAACATTTATCATGATACAAGGAAACAAATAATAACTTTATTATTGCCTCTAGGGCATATTTCCTTCATTTATATGCTATTTTATATGATTTTTGGGACTAACCTATTAACCCAGAGCCTAGTGCCAGTTTCTGTTTTTTCCTTGTTTTTGAGTATCGTAGAAAAGGAAAACCAAACGGAGTCCAATTGACCTGAAAATTGACGGAGCTTATTTTTTGACCAGAAGAAGGCCACTGAGTCAAAGAGTTGGGCCAGAAGAGTCTCGGGCTGCCCACGAGGGTGGAGGCTGCGCCCCCTGCCTCGTGGACAGCCCGGAGACCCCCTGACTTGTTCTCGACGCCAAAACCTCTTATATATACAGAAACCCCAGAACATAACCTAGATTGGGAGTTCTGCCGCAAGCCTCTGTAGCCACCGAAAACCAATCTAGACCCATTCCGGCACCCTACCGGAGGGGGGAACCCTCACCGGTGGCCATCTTCATCATCCCGGCGCTCTCCATGACGAGGAGGGAGTAGTTCACCCTCGGGGCTGAGGGTATGTACCAGTAGCTATGTGTTTGATCTCTCTCTCTCTCTCTCTCTCTCTCTCTCTCTCTCTCTCTCGTGTTCTTGATTCAGCACGATCTTGATGTATCGCGAGCTTTGCTATTATAGTTGGATCTTATGATGTTTCTCCCCCTCTACTCTCTTGTAATGGATTGAGTTTTCCCTTTGAAGTTATCTTATCGGATTGAGTCTTTAAGGATTTGAGAACACTTGATGTATGTCTTGCATGTGCTTATCTGTGGTGACAATGGGATATTCACGTGATCTACTTGATGTATGTTTTGGTGATCAACTTGCGGGTTCAGTGACCTTGTGAACTTATGCATAGGGGTTGGCACAAGTTTTGGTCTTGACTCTCCGGTAGAAACTTTGGGGCACTCTTTGAAGTACTTTGTGTTTGTTGAATAGATGAATCTGAGATTGTGTGATGCATATCGTATAATCATGCCCACAGATACTTGAGGTGACATTGGAGTATCTAGGTGACATTAGGGTTTTGGTTGATTTGTGTCTTAAGGTGTTATTCTAGTACGAACTCTAGGATAGATCGAACGGAAAGAATAGCTTCATGTTATTTTACTACGGACTCTTGAATAGATCGACCAGAAAGGATAACTTTGAGGTGGTTTCGTACCCTACCATAATCTCTTCGTTTGTTCTCCGCTATTAGTGACTTTGGAGTGACTCTTTGTTGCATGTTGAGGGATAGTTATACGATCCAATTATGTTATTATTGTTGAGAGAACTTGCACTAGTGAAAGTATGAACCCTAGGCCTTGTTTCCTAGCATTGCAATATCGTTTGTGCTCACTTTTATTATTAGTTACCTTGCTGTTTTTATATTTTCAGATTACAAAAACCTATATCTAGCATCCATATTGCACTTGTATCACCATCTCTTCGCTGAACTAGTGCACCTATACAATTACCATTGTATTGGGTGTGTTGGGGACACAAGAGACTCTTTGTTATTTCGTTGCAGGGTTGTTTGAGAGAGACCATCTTCATCCTACGCCTCCCACAGATTGATAAACCTTAGGTCATCCACTTGAGGGAAATTTGCTACTTTCCTACAAACCTCTGCACTTGGAGGCCCAACAACGTCTACAAGAAGAAGGTTGTGTAGTAGACATCATATCCTAATTTCACCCACATAGCATGTGCTAAAAAGTTGAGAGGGTTAGCCTCAGCCACTTCGAGAAACATAATTATGTGTGTCTGTCACCGTACATCCATTGGCGGTTCATTTGCGTGCATTATATATAATTATGTGTGTCAAAAACCATTACAGGTTCACATGGATAGATAAGTGACCAAATCAATAGTAGTTCATCATCACATTAAAACCAAAGTACATACATAGTTCAAATTGAATAACATATAGCTCTCCAGAGCATCTAGTTAAACCATACATTGAAACTATGTAAAACCTTTCAATGCAACAACAAATGCGATCATAATCACAACCAAGGTAACAATTGATCCAACGACATAATGATACCAAGCCTCGGTATGAATGGCATATTTTCTAATCTTTCTAATCTTCAACCGCATTGCATGCATCTTGATCTTGTGATCATCGATGACATCCGCAACATGCAACTCCAATATCATCTTCTCCTCCTCAATTTTTTTATTTTTTCCTTCAAGTAATTGTTTTCTTCTTCAACTAAATTTAACCTCTCGACAATAGGGTCGGTTGGAATTTCCGGTTCAACCACCTCCTAGATAAATAAAATCTATGTCACGTTGGTCGGCATAATTGTCATAAAAAATAAATGAACCAAATAGTTATAAAAAGATAATATATACCACATCCGAATCATAGACATGACGAGGGCCGATGGGGGCGGATACCAAAACCATCGCACTATATAATAACAAGGAATAATAAAAGTAAGAAAATTAGACAAGTATCTATCTGAAGTAAGAATTTTTTCTTTCAGAAAGAAGATAAGAACAAGAGGCTCAGCACGGTGGTGCCGGCGACGAGATCGGCGCGGGCAATCGATGGCGGTGAAGATGGGGACGGGACGTGACGGACCGCTAAACCTAGACAAATCTCGGGGAAAATGGAGCTCGGAGGTCGAGTTTCGAGAGGAGAAAGATTAACTAGTGTGGCTCGGACATTTCATCGAACACCTCATGTGCATAGGAGGTGAGCTAGAGCACCCAAATGCCCTCCCCTCGCCGGCCAGAAAAAACAGAGCACTTTGGAGTGCTCTGCTGCGGCGATGGGGTATATATAGGCAACTCATTTGTCCCGGTTCGTGGCTGGAACCGGGACTAAAGCCCAGCCTTCTGTCCCGGTTCGAGCCATGAACCGGGGCCAATGGTTGTGGGCCAGGAGCGAGGACCATTGGTCCCGGTTCGTTCCTAGAACCGGGACAAATGGGTCCATACGAACCGGGACCAATGGCCACGAGGCCCCGGCTGGCCCCCTGGGCTCACGAACCGGGACGAATTCCCCCATGGGTCCCGGTTCGTGACTGAACCGGGATTAATGGGCTGGCCAGGCCCGAACCAAAGCCCTGTTTTCTACTAGTGTTTGTGTAACCCAGGAACTGATGAGATTAAAGAGAAGTATGATGTTCAGTTATATGGACAGATTCGATACATCCAGTACTATGGTAATGAGAAAATTGTTCCTACATGACCAATGAATATTGAATATACCACTGACCATGTATTCTCATATTTGCGCATCCGAGGAACTGATGAGATTAAAACAGAAGTACTGTGTTCAGTAAGTACTCATGCTCTTTCGCTCCAACTCTCTGAGACAGAGAAATTCTTAGTCACTCCGACAAAAAATAAAATTAGAAAAGGAGTTCGTACTCTTCTGCTCCATTGATCATGCTTAGTTTTGCTTTTATTGTTGATATTGGAGATCCATCCATTAGTTTTATTCATTGTGCAGATCATAAATATGTAGATATGAAGATGATGATTAGTTTTGCTCTTATGTGTGCAGATCATAAATACAACAACAGTTACACATAATATAAAATGAATATCTCAAAAAGTCATTTGTATACCACCTTTCATATCATGTCCAATTTTGAATCCCGGTTCTTAGTGTGTTTATATACATTCAAATTGTTGTAAGTCACATTTGATTACTTAGTAATATCACTATATTTAGTAGAAGACTTTCAAATAATTCACATTTTGCAATTTCTATAATTATATTAACTTTTGTGTCTGATGCAATCTTTTCATCTTAAGTCCATATATTTACTATGCAAAAATGTTATTCAATTTATTTATTATGATGTGCAAAGGGCTAAAAATTCGTGCATCAACTTGCGGGGTATCATCTAGTATCAATAAACACCTTGTAATAAAGGCTTACTATTGTCAAAGACGATAAAAACTCAAAACAGATTAAACTCCGCACAAACCATGGCGGCCAAGCCCGAACGATGGTAAATTACAGAACCAACAGAACACATTCCCACAGTCCTTCCCGTTGGCGCCAGAGTAACTACTAAGCATCTCTCTAGGTTTAGGATGTGATCCCTCTTCACAGAATACAAAATAGTTCTCCAAGTCATATTTTTATATAGGTTAATCTTTCTCTTGTTTAAATAAAAAAAATCTGTAGAAGTAAATAGTACAAGCTAGATCACTCATGGAGACACGGGCGCGAGGAAGGCTCCGCGAAATTTCTGCTTTAAACGACCAACAAAGCATCGAAGGATGGAGGCCACGAATTACTCTACTGGCTCTGGATGTGGCCGGGCATGCTGGAAACGAAAACCATCTATTTAATTGCAAATTTTTGTTGATAGCTTACCAAGCCGACCACTTGGTAAAAAACCATCTATTTGAAGCTGGTACGTAGCGCTTTTGCCTCAACCATGAAAGCATCTCCATGGGGTCGCTCTCTCCCTCACCCACCACCTTCACACTCTTTCTCTTCCCCGTCACATTCACTGCCTCCCTCGTGCATCCTTCCTCTTTTTTCTGCCTGCAACGAGAGCAAAGCTTGCTATAGTGGAAATCAAATCAAATCAGTGCCAAGATAAACAAAAGTGAAAAATCAAAACAGACATGGCACGACTAGCTGTTCACGCTGGAGACAATGCATGTGGAGAGGCAATGGCTACGGTACAAATAGAGTTCTAAATCAACAGAGAACGAAAGATAGGCACGAGTTCTTAATATGTAATGAAAACTCGTAGTACCTATATTAATACTAGTGCCATGGATTAATTGAACCATCCATTACCAGCAGAACACAAGATAGATGGCTGCGGTACGTGTATATATGCATGGATGAATTCACTGCGTGCCTACCTGTAGCCTAGCTAGGAGTACCATGCCATTGCCTACACGTGTAGACTGTAGAGAGAGATGGATGCACACACACCTTAATTTTCTTTCTTTCTTGAGTTTACTCCGACCATGAGTACGTAACGTGCTAGTTAGGCAGGCTAGCTAGAGAAAAAAAAACGTAAACCAAGAACGATCGTATCCGGTAGGAGGCATCGTGCATGCATGTATGTTGTACTATGTTTGTCTCCATCCAATCCAATCAATGCATTGCTTGTGTACTAAGTATTTTTTAGAGGACTATATTGGCTCCTCTAAAAAGCGTAGTTTGTAATTGAACTCCTAAACTAACTCCTGGACAAATTTTGATCACAAATTCGGTGCAAATTTGACCCGAACAACTTCATCGAATTTCCTTTGGACTCTATTCAACTAGTTACATAAGCTATTTTACATAACTTAAACGAAACTCGATTCAACCCGCTACATACGTTCTACAGTTGCGCACTGTGCTACAATTAATTTGTTGTTGCGGCTGCATTCATGATTAGTTTCTTCTGTGGTTGATCCATATATCACCGTACGTCCATCTCCAGCTAGCTGTGGGCAACAGCAGCAGATGTAGTGCGTGGTTCGCTGCATGTCATGCATGTGGATACAAGGATGGAGTCGCGCAAAGGCTGACCCAAAGCATGTGCATGTGGATACAAGGATGGAGAGCTACCACCGTCGAGCCATCAATTATTTACCGCCACCAATGCCTTGCACCAATTCGGCCCATCAGAGCCAGCTGCCTGCCAGCGTTTGTCTTTGTCATGCATGATTAGGATCCCTTCACACTGTTACACTGCCAGCGTCTTGACGAGAGAAGCAGCAGCCTCGTCGAGAGGCGGAAAACTCCGCCGAGCGTTCTATATAATTCCCATTCCTCTCGTGAGAACCGTCCACCAGACAAACCTGATTGTGTCCACTGGCAGCTCACAACACAATTTGCAGGGATGAGCGACGGTGGCGACTCCGTCTCCAGCGATGACTGCATCGACGACTGCCTTGAGGCCTGCTGCTGCGACTGCTTCTGGGATGACATCTGCTTCCGCATCGTCTGTGCTCTCGTGATCGTCGCCGTCCTCGCCACCGTGGTCACCCTGCTCGTCATCGCCTTCGTCCCCCGCCCTTTCGGCGTCAGCGTGGAGGACGCGGCCCTCGCCCGCCTCGCCCTCGCCGACAAGAACGCCACGGCCACCGCGCTCGCCTACAACATCTCCATCGCCGTCGGCGTTCACAACGAGAACTGGATAATGCGCGCCAAGCACACCGCGCGGCTGGACGCGGATCTGCTGTTCGCCAGAGCGCGCTTCGCCCGTGTCGGACTGGCGACCGCAGGGGCCGTGGTCCGGCCCCGGCGCAGGGAAGTGTACCACGCCACGGCAGCGGCCGACAGCGCAAGCGTCGCTCTGGGGAGCTCAGGCATGGCCGACTTCCTCAAGCAGTCCGAAGCGGGGAAGTTCCAGCTCGAGGTCAAGCTTGTCGGCGAGGTCATGTACCGGCCACACCACAAGAAGCACAGGCTGGACGCGATCTGCCGGCTAGAATTGGCTCTGTCAACGGCAACCTCGCCGGCGTTGTTCAAGAAGGTAAAGTGCGATGTTCAGTAAGGCCATCGATGCTCAGGATCGAAGCTACGTACGGTGTGGTTCAAGTTCTCTGTTTCCTCTCACTGGACGGAGTGCCTGTTGCACGGCTGATGGTTTATGTTTTTCTAGCTAATGTAATTAATGTGGCTGGCTGTTCTAATAACCCGTGTGCTAGTTGGTAATTTGTGTTCTTAGTTTTGCGTAATTTGTGTGGCTGTTCTAGTAGTACCCCGTGGTGCTTGGTAGCCAATGTTTCTGGCTGATGTAATTGGGGTCGCCGAGAGCTGAACCCATCTCAAGAATAAAGTTTCTTGTAACGAGCTCATAACATTTCTTCTCGATCGCCTCTAGTATTCTGATAGTCCAGATTGAATGCCATTACATTACTTTTTCTTTTCTGGCGATCAGATGGGCTAGTTAGCTCATGTCTCTTTTACTTTTCTTCTCTATGGGAATAACTACATGTATATTCACATTTTGTATAGCTCCAGGTTACCTAGATATTTTTGTAAGGTAATGCCTCTTAAATTTATATATTGCTATGTATAAAACTCCAGTTCTCCAATATGTGAAAAATTTGTAAACTATTAATACAATTTTTAGTGTGGAGGGTACATGTATTGTGTCCCATATTCAGACAACCACTTAGATTTATTCTTGTGTTTTTCTTATTTCTTCCATCTTTATTCCTCTGTTGCTTTGGCTTTAAATCAGAGGCAGCGGCAGATGCAAGATTGCTCAAATTAGGATGTTAAATGGGAGACGGTTAGTTCTTTAAAAAAATGAACTATTCGTTCGATTATTTACAGCAAATCCATGGCATTACGCGGCTAGAACGATCACAACTTGCAAATTTAATTTATGTTTAAATAAGCGCCATGCATGCATCCACTTTGTTCCACTGCGACCTATCCTTGGAATCAAGGTTGCTAGCTTCTACCTACGTGTTGATAACTGCCTACCTCATTAATGCCAATCATAGCTGCATAGTACTCTAATCTATAGAAAAAGTTGGTATAAATGATAGTAAACTAGAATAAGTACGTATTATTGTGTTATGAATGATGTTGGAAGTGCGCAACCAGCTGGTATCACTTTTGCTACTCCCTCCTTTCATCTATATAAGGCCTAATGCGCTTTTCGAAGCTGAGTTTGACCAAATGTTAGAGCAATAATATATGATATGCAACTTACATAAAAGCATACCATCAAATTCGCATGTGAAAGAAGCTTCCAATGATATATTTTTCACATTATACATCTCTTGTACGCAATAATGAACACAGTAATAAGATCATCCGATTGTCCACTACAACAAGTTTTGCTCGGCTCCGGCGAGGGAGGGGCAATGATGGCGGCGCGCTTTCGGCTTGCTACAGTGCTTGTAGTCATTGCTAAACTGGATGTAATTTATATCATTTCTGGTGTTCATTGTACTGCCATGCTTGAAGATGAATAGATCAGAAGTTTTCTCGCAAAAAAAAAATCACTGTAGATGGGCGGGGTACTGGAATTGTAACATATAGCACGTTGCAGTAATAAGAGGGTTCTTATTGCAGGATTAAGCAGTGCACACTATAGGAGAAGTATATTGTTATAAATAAATAAATCAACATGTAATAATAGGCCTCGATCTCTAGGTTGTGATCCCTCTTCACAAAATAAACCTCCCAAGTTATATTTTCTATTTAGGTTAATCTTTCTCTTGTTTAAATATAAATAAATATGTAGAAGAAGAATACAAGCTAGATCAATCATGGAGACGCGCGCGGGCGTGAGGAAGGCTCCGCGAAATTTCTGCTTGGACCTGTCAAAAAAAAATCTGCTTGGACCAACCAACAAAGCGTGAAAGGTTGGAGCACTGGCCATGGCTGTGCCGGGCATGCCATAAACGGAAACCATACAACGCGGCGTGGCAGGCTTTTGCCTCAACCATGCAAGCATTTGTTCTATGCCCCGTCACATTTACTCAGCTGGCAAAAGGCACGTTCCCACCTTCTCACTCTCCCCGTTCACATTCACTGCCTCCCTCATGCACCCTCTCTTTTTCCTGCCTGCAGCTAGCTAGCACAAGGCACAAGGCACGACTAGCTGATCACGCTCGAGATAATGCATGTGATGGCACTTCAGCAAACCCACATTCTCCAAAACTAGTGGAAATCATAAGGTTCAAAAAGTAAGTGGAAATCACAAGCCGGGAGGGGGTGGCAAGTGAAAGAGTAGCAAATTATTTTTGGGGTTCGCTGTGATCGCTAATTTTGCTATCAGTAGTATTGCTGAATTTAACATCATACTGCCACTCATCATGTCATAATTTCCTTCTAGTGCTTTGCA
Organism: Triticum aestivum; assembly: GCF_018294505.1. NCBI lineage: Eukaryota > Viridiplantae > Streptophyta > Magnoliopsida > Poales > Poaceae > Triticum > Triticum aestivum. Next base: position 48,232,747 of record NC_057811.1, on the reverse strand, counting down.
TATAACTAAAAACCATTACCTTGTGAAGCACCTTGCAAGAATATCCATTCAACGTACACCAAAACTTTTATACATGAATTAAAACACATATTAGAGATAATGTCAAAATTTAAGATTTTTTAGATCTCATCTGCTACCTTTTGGGTTTAAAATACTTTTCTGGTATTTCTCATAGAAAAAGAAATGACCTAACTATGATCAGAAATAGTGAAAAATACTGTTGTTTATAAATTTCATGCAATGAAATAGGGTGCTTGAAGCTCTTTCATTAAAAAAAAAGGTCAAGTGCACTGTGTTCTGACAGCGAGTGCCGAGTTTTCATGTGGCACATCGACGAGAGCTAAACCCTCACTAGTAGAAAAATGGGCTTTCGTTCGGGCCTGGCCAGCCCATTAGTCCCGGTTCTGCCACGAACCGGGACCAATGGAGGCATTTGTCCCGGTTCGTGAGCCCAGGGGGCCGGCCGGGGCCTCGTGGGCATTGGTCCCGGTTCGTCTGGGCCCATTTGTCCCGGCTCTTGGCACGAACCGGGACCAATGGGCCTCGCTCCTGGCCCACAACCATTGGTCCCGATTCGTGGCAGGAACTGGGACAGAAGGATGGCCTTTAGTCCCGGTTCCAGCCACGAACCGGGACAAATAAGTTGCCTATATATACCCCATCGCCGGCGAGCAGATGACTCCACAGTGCTCTGTTTTTTGCTGGCCGGCGAGGAAGGGCATTTGGGTGCTCTAGCTCACCTCTTATGCATGTGAGGTGTTCGATGAAATGCCCGAGCCACACTAGTTAAGCTTTCTCCTCTCGAAGCTCGACCTCCGAGCTCCATTTTTTCCGAGATTTGTCTAGGTTTAGCGGTCCGTCACGCCCCGTCCTCGTCTTCACCGCCGTCGATCGCCCGCGCCGATCTCGCCGCCGGCACCACCGTGGTGAGCCTCTTGTTCTTATCTTCTTTCTGAAAAAAAATCTTACTTTAGATAGACACTTGTCTAATTTTCTTAATTTTGACACACATAATTATATATCATGCACGCAGATGAACCGGCAATGGATGTACGGTGACAGACACACCTCTGAGTACATTAAGGGCGTGCATAATTTTCTCGAAGTGGCTGAGGCAAACAAGCAGAATGGTTTTATGTGTTGTCCACGCCCTAATTGTGGGAATACGAGGTCTTACTCTGACTAGAAAATCCTTCACACCCACCTGCTTTATAAGGGTTTCATGCCACACTATAATGTTTGGATGAAGCACGGAGAAATAGGGGTTATGATGGAAGACAGCGAAGAGGAAGAGGACGATGACAACAATGTGCCTCCTGAATACGGTGGTGCTGCAACGGGGGAAGCTGAAGATCCAGAGGAACCAGACGGTGCCCGATGATGATCTCCGTTGGGTCATTGTTGATGCAAGGGAAAAGTGCGAAAGTGAAAAGGAGAAGCTGAAGTTCGATCGCATGTTAGAGGATCACAAAAAAGGGTTGTACCCTAATTGCGAAGATGGCAACACAAAGCTCGGTACCGTACCGGAATTGCTGCAGTGGAAGGCAGAGAATGCTGTGCCTGACAAAGGATTTGAGAAGCTACTGAAAATATTGAAGAAGAAGCTTCCAAAGGATAACGAATTGCCCGACAGTACGTACGCAGCAAAGAAGGTCGTATGCCCTCTAGGATTGGAGGTGGAGAAGATACATGCATGCCCTAATGACTGCATCCTCTACCGCGGTGCGTACAAGGATTTGAACGCATGCCCGGTATGCGGTGCATTGCGGTATAAGATCAGACGAGATGACCCTGGTGATGTTGAGGGCGAGCCCCGCAGGAAGAGGGTTCCTGCGAAGGTGATGTGGTATGCTCCTATAATACCACGGTTGAAACGACTGTTCAGAAACAAAGAGCATGCCAAGTTGATGCGATGGCACAGTGAGGACCGTAAGAAAGACGGGAAGTTGAGAGCACCCGCTGACGGGTCGCAGTGGAGAAAAATCGAGAGAAAGTTCTGGGCTGAGTTTGCAAGTGACCCAAGGAACGTATGGTTTGCTTTAAGCGCGGATGGCATTAATCCTTTCGGGGAGCAGAGCAGCAATCACAGCACCTGGCCCGTGACTCTATGTATGTATAACCTTCCTCCTTGGATGTGCATGAAGCGGAAGTTCATTATGATGCCAATTCTCATCCAAGGCCCTAAGCAACCCGGCAACGACATTGATGTGTACCTAAGGCCATTAGTTGAAGAACTCTTACAGCTGTGGAATGGAACAGGTGTACGTGCGTGGGATGAGCACATGGGGGAAGAATTTGACCTAAAGGCGTTGCTGTTCGTGACCATCAATGATTGGCCCGCTCTCAGTAACCTTTCAGGACAGACAAACAAGGGATACCACGCATGCACGCACTGTTTAGCTGACACCGAAAGTATATACCTGGACAGATGCAGGAAGAATGTGTACCTGGGCCATCGTCGATTTCTCCCGACCAACCATCAATGTCGAAAGAAAGGCAAGCATTTCAAAGGCGAGGCAGATCACCGGAAGAAGCCCGCCATGCGTACCGGTGATCACGTACTTGCTATGGTCTCTAATTTACACGTAATATTTGGAAAGGGTCCCGGCGGACTAGCTGTTCCGAATGACGCTGAGGGACGCGCACCCATGTGGAAGAAGAAATCTATATTTTGGGACCTACCCTACTGGAAAGAGCTAGAGGTACGCTCTTCAATCGACGTGATGCACGTGACGAAGAACCTTTGCGTGAACCTGTTAGGCTTCTTGGGCGTGTATGGGAAGACAAAAGATACACCTGAGGCAAGGGAGGACCTGCAACGTTTGCACGAAAAAGACGGCATGCCTCCAAAGCAGTACGAAGGTCCTGCCAGCTACGCTCTTACCAAAGAAGAGAAGGAAATCTTTTTTGAATGCCTGCTCAGTATGAAGGTCCCGACTGGCTTCTCGTCGAATATAAAGGGAATAATAAATATTCCAGAGAAAAAGTTCCAGAACCTAAAGTCTCATGACTGCCACGTGATTATGACGCAACTGCTTCCGGTTGCATTGAGGGGGCTTCTACCGGAAAACGTCCGATTAGCCATTGTGAAGCTATGTGCATTCCTCAATGCAATCTCTCAGAAGGTGATCGATCCAGAAATCATACCAAGGCTAAGGAGTGATGTGGCGCAATGTCTTGTCAGTTTCGAGCTGGTGTTCCCACCATCCTTCTTCAATATCATGACGCACGTCCTAGTTCATCTAGTCGACGAGATTGTCATTCTGGGCCCCGTATTTCTACACAATATGTTCCCCTTTGAGAGGTTCATGGGAGTCCTAAAGAAATATGTCCGTAACCGTGCTAGGCCAGAAGGAAGCATCTCCATGGGCCATCAAACAGAGGATGTCATTGGGTTTTGTGTTGACTTCATTCCTGGCCTTAAGAAGATAGGTCTCCCTAAATCGCGGTATGATGGGAGACTGACTGGAAAAGGCACGCTAGGAGCGGACTCAATAATATGCAGGGACGGGCATTCTTGGTCTCAAGCACACTACACAGTTCTACAGAACTCTACCTTGGTGACCCCGTATGTCGATGAACACAAGAACAGTCTGCGCTCCAAACACCCGGAGCAGTGTGACGACTGGATTACATGTGAACACATCAGGACTTTCAGCAGTTGGTTGGAAACACGTCTCAGAGGTGACACCACTGTTTGTGATGAGCTGTACTCGTTGTCCAGGGGACCATCTTCGACTGTATTGACTTACAAAGGATACGAGATAAATGGGAATACATTTTACACGATCGCCCAAGATCAAAAGAGCACCAACCAAAACAGCGGTGTCCGCTTTGATGCAGCAACCGAGAGGGGAAAGGACACATATTATGGTTACATAATGGACATATGGGAACTTGACTACGGACATGATTTTAAGGTCCCTTTGTTTAAGTGCAAATGGGTCAATCTGTCAGGAGGCGGGGTACAGGTAGACCCACAGTACGGAATGACAACAGTGGATCTGAACAATCTTGGGTACACTGACGAACCGTTCGTCCTAGCCAATGATGTGGCACAGGTTATCTATGTGAAGGACATGTCTACCAAACCGAGAAAAAGAAAAGATAAGGAAGCGAATACATCATATGATGAGCCAAAGCGCCACATAGTTCTTTCAGGAAAAAGGGACATAGTGGGAGTGGAGGGCAAGACAGACATGTCTGAAGATTATGAAAAGTTTCATGAAATTCCTCCCTTCAAAGTCAAGGCTGACCCAAGCATCCTGATAAACGATGAAGATTATCCATGGTTACGACGCAATAAGCAAAGCACACAAGCGAAAAAAAAGTGAAGACTTTCTCTCCACAACTATTATGATGATACCATGCCAACTTTCAACCTTTTCGTAGTTCATTTGAAATGCCTGTTGTAACAGACGAGTTTCCGTATGAAATCCTGATACTTCGAAACAGATTGTCCGTTTTGTACACGAAGTGCATCTAGTTTTTGCCGTAACCCTCTCAACTTTCTTGCACATGCTATGTGGGTGAAATGATGATACCATGCCAATTTTCAACCTTTTCGGAGTTCATTTGAAATGCTTTTCAATTCTCAAAAAAGCAGTAAATGCATGAAAAATAATAAAATGCATAAAACTATAATATTTGTTATGATCAACTAAAAAACTTATATAAACCTCAAGTATTTTTGAAACTAAAATTAAATAAAATGTATGCAACTTATATTAACAAAGTATTTTTTGTTCAAAACATTAATAGCAAAAAAATTAACAAAATCTGGTTTTGATTAAGACAGATATTTAAAATAGATACACTTTAATAAAATATATAAGTACAAACCAAATAAAAAATAAAATAAACTTTAATAACATAAAGCAAAAAGAAATATCATAAAGTGAAATAAATAAGTAATTAGAAACAAAATAAAATAAAATAAATAAGTTCTTTGTTGTAAGTAGAAACAAAACAAAATAAATAAGGTAAAAAAGAAAACAGGGAAAAAATAAAAAATATGCCACCTACTGGGCCACCACTCCCTGAATACGACTAGAAACCAACCAATGGGCCAGGATTCAGGCCAGCTGAAGGCCCTGTAGGCCCATCAGGCATAGCAGTGTCAATTAGGCCCGTAAGTCTGCAATGGAGAGGAGCTTGAGAGGGGTGCGGCAGTGGGGCTTATAAACCACTGTGCGCCCCTCTCAACTAGCGACGTGGGACTAAACTTTCGACGCGGGCGCAGCAGCACAAGGCCTTTGGTCCCGGTTGGTGGAACTAACCGGGATTAAAGGGTGCATTGGTACCGGTTCGTGGTGCCAACCGGGACCAATGCCACCCCTTTAGTCCGACTAAACTTTCGACGCGGGCGCAGCAGCACAAGGCCTTTGGTCCCGGTTGGTGGCACCAACCGGGACTAAAGGGGGCATTGGTCCCGGTTGGTGGCACGAACCGGGACCAATGCTCCGTCTATACATACAGCACTTGTGAAAAATTTCGTTCAGTTCTTCGATCCCGCCCGGACGACGCCGCCAGGCTGCCCCTCTGCGCCTCGCCGTCGCCGTCGTCGCCCTGCCTCCGACGCCGTCCCGCGCCGCCCAGACGCCGTCGTCGCCCCCGCCTCCTCGCCGCCCGTCGCCGCGCCCCTCACCGTCTCCGTCACCGCCCCCTGCCTCCTCATCGCCCGTCGCTGCGCCCGTTACCGTCGCCGTCGCCGCGCCCCTCAACGTCGCCGTCGCCGCGCCCCGTCGCCCCCGTGCCCTGCCTCCTCGTCGATCGCTGCCCCGTTGCGCAGTGAGAGCTCCATATATGAATTTCCCAATTTAGATGTGTAGTTAATTTAGATGCGTAGTTTAGATGTGTAGTTAATTGAGTTGTTGTAATTTGTTCATAAATGAATAATATGCAAAAGTTAGAATTTTTTTCTGTTCATAGATTTTTTGGTGATATTATTGTTGAATATGCAAATGTTTGTGTGTTCATATATATGCAAGGAATATGTCAATTTTTTTCATAGAATTTTTATGATTTTTTTCTGTTGTAATTTTGTTCATAGAATTTTTATTTTGTTCATAGAATTTGTATGATTTTTTTCTGTTGTAATTTTGTTCATAGAATAAGAAGAGAAAGTGTTTAATATAATTAGTTAGAAAAATAATAGAACTAGTTAAACTACTGTATTTTTAATTAGTAAGTACTACTTTATTCCATTTATAGTAAGTGCTTAGTAGTTGAACTAGTTGATTTAACAAAACTAGTATATTTTACTATAGAAGTAGTTTATTTTTAGCAAGGAAATTTATAGAACTAGTTTATTTTTTTAGTTAAAGCAATTATTCCCGCATCGACGTCGACGATGCCTATCCCGCATCCTCGTCGTCGACTCGGCGGAGGAGGCCGGCTTGATCAGAGGGGCCATGTCCGGGACTGGGCTCCGCCGGGCTGGTTTTGGGAGGTGCTACCTTCCGGGGGCGTAGGTTGGTGAGGAGCCAGCCCGTCGTTAACTCGGTCCTTGTTTGCTGGCGGTTGCGTGGGCCAGTGACGTTGTCGAGGCTTCCGGACACCGCGGAGGTGGTATGTCACCGTGTCAGCGAGGAGGACGAGCACATCCGTCGCTACATGGTTGTGTTGGAGGGAAGGTTCGACAATACCTGGCAGGTTCTTCAGGGATCTCACTGGAGCGATCCTGTGATGGTTCCTTCTCTTTGGGTGTCCACCGCCCGCGCCGATACCCGTCGGGCGCTACGGTTCTAGCTGTACTGGCGATGCTATATGTATGATAGTATTCGAGGTGTATTAGTGATAATATTTGACGATGTACGGACGCATGGAGATGATGTAGTTTTTCTTATAATTGAATGCATCCTAATTTGAATACTACTTTATTTTGCGATTTGATTTTGCTTATTGAATGCTCAAATTGGAAAACTACTCCTACTTTGAATGCTAAAATTGGAGAGCACTATGCAAGGCGTATGCATATGATTAGTTGATAGCTTATAGGGTTTTTGTTTTCGCAGAAATCTAGGAGCCCCCGGCCCCTCCATCATCCCCGCCGTCGTCCCCGTCACCGACTCCCTCCGACCTCGAGGTGAGACCAGCCAAATCCTCTTTTAGAAAGATAATTAATTAAACGATATTTCGGGTTGACTTTAAGTCTGTCGAGTCTCCACCATATATGAGAGGACGAAGAATCCCGACTGTTGTTGTGGGGGTAGCTTCT
>NC_057811.1:47923559-47924655 GCF_018294505.1 Triticum aestivum | reverse complement strand
CAACAGAAGGGTGACAACTCAATCTGATCGTAATCTGTCAATTGGTTTCTCTCTCGAACATTGTGTCTCTGTGCCTCGCTCAGTAGCCCCCTCAATATGTAGACTTCTCGCGCGCGCACAGCTGTTGTGACGATGACGCTGAACCCAGTGTGCCTCGTTTTTACCGGCCTCATGTGATAGTTTTCACCCTGTTTTCTGTTAATTAACAAGGCAACCTTTTCTTTGTTACTACTAGTGAATCTGAAATCATTCGGGGTAGACATAAAATATATCACTTCAACCCAATTATCGTAGTAACTATTTTAAAAGAAACTAGCTAGATGCCCGTGCGTTGCACGGAAAATCAAGATGCATTTGTATGAGTAGTTTATCTTGTGAGAGAAAAGGATGAACGAGGTGTAACACCCCGCATGTAACTTGCCATATTTGTAACTCCGACTCTTGCCATTTCCGGCTATGTGTTATGTTATTCCCTCCGTTGTCGGGTTTTGTCTTTCGTTTTGTATTTTGTCATGTCATGCATTTTCATATCATGTCATCATGCGCATTGCATTCGCATACGTGTTCGTCTCATGCATCTGAGCATTTTCCCTGTTGTCCGTTTTCCAATCCGGCGCTCCTATCTCCTCCGGTGCACCCCTCTTGTTTTCTTTCGTGTGCGTGTGTCAAACTTTCTCGGAATGGACCGAGGCTTGTCAAGTGGTCTTAATATACCACCCGGAGACTACCGGTCAAGTTTCGTTCCATTCGGAGGTCGTTTGGTACTCCAACGGTTAACCGGGCATCCGCAAAGTCCATTTGAGTGTCCAGCCAAAACCCCCTCCAAAACCAGCCCAAAACCCACCAAACTCTCTTCCATGCTCTAGGTCGTTCGATCATGATCGTGTGGGCGAAAACCGCACCTCAATTGGAGCCTCCTAGCTCCCTCTACCTATAAATAAGTGGGCATCCCGAAAAACGGAATCGCAGTCTAACCCTAGCAAAAATCCCTCGCTCCGCCGGACAACGTCCGCCCGCGCCGGACACGTCCGCCCGCGCAGGCAGACGAATCGCGCGTCGCCACGTCAGCGTCCGCCGCCGCCGTACCCCACCGGCC
>NC_057811.1:47915678-47923146 GCF_018294505.1 Triticum aestivum | reverse complement strand
TGGCGCCGCCGCCGCCATCACCGCCGCCGGCCCCGCCGTGCCCCGCCCGCCGGCGACCGGTCCCTCCCCGCCGGCGCCGTCCTCCTCCGGCCTCGTCTCCTCCTCTCCCTCCTGCCTCCGGCGAAGGCCGCCGGTAAGTTCCCCAGCGCCCGAGCCCCGGCGAGCTCCGGCCGGCCCGAGCATCGTCGCCCCCGATCCGATCTGAAACCACCGTACGTTGACTTTTTCTCGCGACCCCCCTCTTTTCTCTGTCTCTAAATCTTATCAGCATATGCACTTGTTCCCGATGCGATAACTCCGTGCATGTAGCTCCGATTCGCACGTGTAATATGTCAAATTGTTCGTCTCGTGATGCTCTTCATTTTGTTCAATTGCACCATGTTCATTAGAGGTCATCTTGATGCCCAGATCTTCGTTGGAAAAGGGCTAGTTGCTGTTATTCTCTGGTTCTAAGCAGAACTTGGAGATTTGTCATTTTTGTATTATTTATTCAGTGCATCTTTTGAGCATGAGCTCTACATGTGTTCTGAAGTATGCCATGCCATCTTTCCAGTGGTATAGTCCATGTATTTTTGTGATCTCTGTGGTGACTAGCACAAGCATGCAAAGTAGGCCCCGTAATATTTCTGATTTCAGGTACTTGGTGATTTCTCCAAGTCTTTGTCTGCTGTAATTTTGTTGCCATGTAAACTTGATGCTACAGAGAGATCCATGCATATTTTGGAGATGTTCAGTAAGGATGTTTTGTAGCTATAGTTGTAATTGTTCCATTCCTACAATTTTTGGAAATTATTGAGTGCCATAGCATGACCCAATCTTGCTCTACTTTTGCTATAAAATATTTCTAGCAGATTCTTAACATGATATGCATTTTTGCCAAGCTTACTGTAGTTGATCCATACATGCTATGCAATTGTTCTTGCCATGGTTAGCTTCATAAACATGCCATCTTGCTGTAGGTATGCTTATTTTGTCATGCATTTCTCTGTAGTGAGTGCATCAAGCTCACAAAGAGGCCTACATATTAATATTTCTGCCATGCTCTGTTTTCTGCTAACGGAACTTGCTATGTTTACATGCTTGCCATCATATCTTCTGGTCCTTTTTGGCTTATGGTCAGTAAGGGACTTTTGTCATGTGCATTTAGTAGAATACTTCCATGCCTTGTTTTGCTATGTTAAGTTCCTGTAGCATGTTGATTTCGTGCTCTGTACATTGCTACCTGATGCTGATTTCTGCCATGCCCAGTTTTTCGCATTTTCGCCATGCTTGTTTGAGCTTGATATGTTGAGAACTAGCCGTAGCTCAGTGTTCATCTTTTGTCAAGCATGTCCTGTAGATTACTGCCATGTGCTTTGTTGCTATGTTGGGGTGCTGTAGCATTGTTACTTGTTGCATTTTAAGTGCTATCTTGCTGTTTATCGCAGATTAGTGTCAATTCTTGTTTTGCTTGCCATTTGCAAACCGTGCATCCGATTCCGGTGATCTTTATATCGATTTCGACCGAAATCATCTCATCTTTCCAGTGGCATGCTTGGTTTGCCAAGTTACTGCCATGTTCATCATTTTCCTTCCGGAGCACGCATATGCATCGCATATCATATCTTGCATATCATACATGTTTTGCATCATGTTGCTTGCGCTTTTCTCGTTGTTGATTGTGGTTACGTTTGTTTGTGTTTTTGTCTTGGGTAGAGCCGGGAGACGAGTTCGTGAACGAGGAACCTGTCGAGTACGCTTACGAGGATCAAGCTTTCGACAACTCTGAGAATCTTGCAGGCAAGATGACGACCCCTCGAAATCACTTCTATCTTTGCTATGCTAGTTGTTCGCTCTATTGCCATGCTCGCTACCTATCTTTTGCTATATCATGTCTCCCATTTTAGCCATGTCAGCCTCTAACCATCCTGTCCTAGCAAACCGTTGTTTGGCTAAGTTACCGCTTTTGCTCAGCCCCTCTTATAGCGTTGCTAGTTGCAGGTGAAGTTGAAGTTTGTTCCATGTCGGAACATGGATATGTTGGGATATCACAATATCTCTTATTTAATTAATGCATCTATATATATTTGGTAAAGGGTGGAAGGCTCGGCCTTATGCCTGGTGATTTGTTTCACTCTTGCCGCCCTAGTTACTGTTATACCGGGATTATGTTCCTTGAGTTTGCGTTCCTTACGCGGTCGGGTGATTTATGGGACCCCCTTGACAGTTCGCCTTGAATAAAACTCCTCCAGCAAGGCCCAACCTTGGTTTTACCATTTGCGATCTATACCTTTTTCCCCCGGGTTTTCTAGAGCCCGAGGGTCATCTTTATTTTAAACCCCCGGGCCAGTGTTCCTCTGAGTGCTGGTCCAAACTAGAGCCCTTTGCAGCGCCACCTTGGGGAAACTCGAGGATTGGTTTTAGTTGTACGGACTGCTCATCCGGTGTGCCCTGAGAACGAGATATGTGCAGCTCCTATCGGGATTTGTCGGCACATTCGGGCGGCTTTGCTGGTCTTGTTTTACCATTGTCGAGGTGTCTTGTAAACCGGGATTCCGAGACTGATCGGGCCTTTCCGGGAGAAGGTTTATCCTTCGTTGACCGTGAGAGCTTATGATGGGCTAAGTTGGGACACCCCTGCAGGGTAATATCTTTCGAAAGCCGTGCCCGCGGTTATGAGGCAGATGGGAACTTGTTAATGTCCGGTTGTAGATAACTTGTCACTTGACCCAATTAAAATACACCAACTGCGTGTGTAGCCGTGATGGTCTCTTCTCGGTGGAGTCCGGGAAGTGAACACGGTCTGTGTTATGCATGACGTAAGTAGGTGTTCAGGATCACTTCTTGGTCATTGCTAGATGACGTCCGTTCCGTTGCTTCTCTTCTCGCTCTCATTTGCGCAAGTTAGCCACCATATATACTTTTGCCGCTGCAGCTCCACCTCACTACTCCTCCTTTTTCCTACCAGCTTAAATAGTCTTGATCTCGCGGGTGTGAGATTGCTGAGTCCCCGTGACTCACAGATTCTACCAAACAGTTGCAGGTGCCGACGATGCCAGTGCAGACGATGGCGTCGATCTCAAGTGGGAGTTCGACGAGGAACGGGGTCGTTACTATGTGTCTTTTCCTGATGCTCACTAGTGGAGCCCAGTTGGGACAATCGGGGATCTAGCATTTTGGGTTGTCTTATTTTCATCTGGATTTTGACCGTAGTCGGTCTATATGATTGTATTTTGGATGATGTATGAATAATACTTATGTATTGTGTGAAGTGGCGATTGTAAGCCAACTCTTTATCCCATTCTTGTTCATTACATGGGATTGTGTGAAGATGACCCTTCTTGCGACAAAACCACTATGCGGTTATGCCTCTAAGTCGTGCCTCGACACGTGGGTGATATAGCCGCATCGTGGGCGTTACAAGTTGGTAATCAGAGCCATCCCCGACTTAGGAGCCCCCTGCTTGATCGAATCGCTGGCATTGTTGAGTCTAGAACAAAATGTTTTGAGTCTTAGGATTATATATATCGGAGAGTGGGATTCTTTTTACTCCTCAGCCCCTTCATCGCTCTGGTGAGGTCTCCTGACGTAGAAGTTTTGACTATTCTCTCCTCAAATTTCACTAAAAAAAATTTTAGGATCACGCGGGTATCTTGGAATCGTTCCGATGGATTTGTGACGAGAACATTGTTCTTGGTGACTCGGATATTGATCTAATTCTCGGGATGGCCTGGCTTTCTAAGCACAAGGCTCAACTTGATTGTGCTGCCAGGGAAATTCAATTGACACACTCGTCTGAGGATGTGATTATTTATGCCGCTCGTGATGAAACCATTCGGTTTTTCTCTCTCAATGAGAAGGGCGAATTGGATGCCATCTCTCAAATTCCAGTCGTTTGCGAGTATCAAGATGTCTTTCCAGAAGAGCTTCCGGGTATGCCTCCTCACCGGCCAGTTGAGTTCGTTATCGAACTAGAGCCTGGCACTGAACCCGTTTGTAAGCGTCCATACAAGCTTGGACCCAACGAGCTGAAGGAATTGAAGAAGCAGCTCGATGAACAAGAGTGTCTGGGTTTGATCAGACCGAGTTCTTCTCCATGGGGTTGTGGTGTTCTTTTTGTCAAGAAGAAGGATGGCATGGACCGACTTTGTGTCGACTACCGTCCATTGAACAAGAAGACAATCAAGAACAAGTATCCACTTCCCAACATCAATGAGCTATTTGAGCAACTCAAAGGTGCTAAAGTTTTCTCGAAGCTTGACCTTCGTATGGGTTATCATCAGATTCGCATTCGTGAAGAAGATATTCCCAAGACAGCATTCAGAACAAGCTTTGGTTCTTATGAATATACTGTCGTGTCTTTCGGCCTTGTCAATGCTCCTCCGGTGTTCTCTCGGATGATGAATTACATCTTCAACCCCTATACCAATGAATTCGTTCTGGTGTATCTCGATGATATCTTGGTCTTCTCCAAGAATAAGCAAGATCATGCCAAACATTTGCGATTGGTGCTCGACAAGCTCAGAGAGTATCAATTCTATGCGAAGTTCTCTAAATGTGAGTTTTGGCTCGATGAACTCCTTTTCCTTGGTCACATCATCTCTGCCAAGGGCATCGCTGTTAACCCCGAGAAGGTGTCCGCAGTTCTGGATTGGGAACCTCCTAAAAATGTCAAGCAGCTCCGCAGTTTTGTGGGTCTTGCAAGCTATTGCCGAAGATTCATTGAGAATTTCTCCAAGATTGCAAAACATCTTTCCAACCTCCTACAGAAGCATGTGAAATATGTCTGGTCTCCTGAGTGTGACGTTGCTTTCAACACTCTCAAAGAGAAACTAGTCACAGCTCCTGTCTTGACTCCTCCTGATGAATCCAAGCCGTATGAAGTTTTCTGTGATGCTTCTCTCCAAGGTCTCGGTGCCGTGTTAATGCAAGAGAAGAAAGTTGTGGCCTATACCTCTCGGCAGTTGAAGCCCAACGAGAAAAACTACCCCACTCACGATCTTGAGTTGGCGGCAGTTGTCCATGCATTGATTACGTGGAGACATCTCTTGTTGGGAAGACAAGTGGACATTTTCACTGATCACAAGAGTCTCAAGTATATCTTCACTCTGCCCAACCTCAACCTCAGGCAGACTCGATGGGTCGAAATGATTCAAGAGTACAATCCGAGTATTGAATATACTCCAGGCAAAGCAAATGTCATTGCAGATGCTTTAAGCAGGAAAGCTTACTGCAACAGCTTAATTCTCAAGCCTTTCCAACCGGATCTTTGTGAAGCTTTCCGCAGGCTGAATCTCCAAGTTGTTCCTCAAGGTGTTCTTGCCAACCTCATAGTATCTCCTACTTTGGAAGATCAAATTCGTGAGGCACAATTCCTTGATGCCATGGTGAAGAAGGTGAAACGTGGTATCGACAAGGGTCTTTCCAAATACAAGTGCTATCGCATTGATGACAGAGACACTTTGTTCTTCGAGGACCGGATTGTGGTTCCGAAAGGTGATCTAAGGAAAGTCATAATGAACGAGGCGCACAATTCTCTCCTTTCCATTCATCCTGGAAGTACGAAGATGTATCATGACCTCAAGCAGTCGTATTGGTGGACTCGAATGAAGCGAGAAATTGCTCAATTCGTGACTGAATGTGATGTATGTCGAAGAGTGAAAGCAGAACATCAACGACCAGCTGGTCTCCTCCAACCTCTTGCTATCCCAGAATGGAAGTTTGATCATATCGAAATGGACTTCGTGACTGGATTTCCAAAGTCCAAGCGCGGAAATGATGCTATCTTCGTTGTCATTGACAAGCTCTCTAAAGTGGCTCATTTCCTTCCAATCAAAGAATCCATCACAGCAGCTCAGCTGGCAGAGCTCTACACCTCCAGAATTGTCTCCTTGCACGGCATTCCACAATTGATTTCTTCAGATCGTGGAAGCATCTTCACCTCTAAGTTCTGGGACTCTTTCCAGAAGGCCATGGGCACAAATATTCGCTTCAGCACAGCTTTCCATCCTCAAACTAGTGGCCAAGTCGAGCGAGTCAATCAAATTCTTGAAGATATGCTCAGGGCTTGTGTCATTTCTTTTGGCATGAAATGGGAAGATTGTCTTCCTTATGCCGAATTCTCCTACAACAACAACTTCCAAGCGAGTTCGGGCAAGGCCCCATTCGAGATTCTCTATGGCAGAAAGTGTCGTACTCCTCTCAATTGGTCAGAGACTGGTGAACGCCAACTTCTTGGCAATGATTTAATCACTGAAGCTAAAGAAATGTGTAAAGTCATCCGTGATAATCTCAAAGCCGCGCAATCGCGTCAGAAGAGTTACTATGATAGTAAGCATCGTGATTTGGCTTTCGAGATCGGAGACCATGTCTACCTCCGCGTCTCTCCAATGAAAGGCACTCGTCGTTTCGGTATCAAAGGGAAGCTTGCCCCTAGATACGTGGGTCCTTTCAAGATCATTGGCAAAAGAGGCGACCTCGCCTATCAACTTGAGCTTCCTTCCAACTTCGCGAACGTGCACGATGTGTTCCACGTGTCACAGCTCCGCAAGTTCTTCAAGACGCCTGAGCGCACTATCGACTTCGAAGAGATTGACCTCCAAGAAGATTTGTCTTATCATGAGCACCCCGTTGCTATTCTTGAAGAAACTGAGCGCATGACTCGCAACAAGTCTATCAAATTCCTGAAAGTGAAGTGGTCGCACCATTCCGACCGGGAAGCCACATGGGAACGCGAGGACCATCTCCGTTCCGAATATCCGGAGTTCTTTCAGTACTAGATCTCGGGACGAGATCCTCTCGTAGTGGTGGAGTGTTGTAACACCCCGCATGTAACTTGCCATATTTGTAACTCCGACTCTTGCCATTTCTGGCTATGTGTTATGTTATTCCCTCCGTTGTCGGGTTTTGTCTTTTGTTTTGTATTTTGTCATGTCATGCATTTTCATATCATGTCATCATGCGCATTGCATTCGCATACGTGTTCGTCTCATGCATCCGAGCATTTTCCCCGTTGTCCGTTTTCCAATCCGGCGCTCCTATCTCCTCCGGTGCACCCCTCTTGTTTTCTTTCGTGTGCGTGTGTCAAACTTTCTCGGAATGGACCGAGGCTTGTTAAGTGGTCTTAATATACCACCCGGAGACTACCGGTCAAGTTTCGTTCCATTCGGAGGTCGTTTGGTACTCCAACGGTTAACCGGGCACCCGCAAAGTCCATTTGAGTGTCCAGCAAAAACCCCCTCCAAAACCAGCCCAAAACCCACCAAACTCTCTTCCGTGCTCTAGGTCGTTTGATCACGATCGTGTGGGCGAAAACCGCACCTCATTGGAGCCTCCTAACTCTCTCTACCTATAAATAAGTGGGCATCCCGAAAAACGGAATCGCAGTCTAACCCTAGCAAAAATCCCTCGCGCCGCCGGACACGTCCGCCCGCGCAAGCGGACGAATCGCGCGTCGCCACGTCAGCGTCCGCCGCCGCCGTACCCCGCC